>NW_026056835.1:0-40684 GCF_023758085.1 Alternaria hordeiaustralica | reverse complement strand
AGAGGTGTTTTAGAATCTCCTAGTGTAGCAGATTAAAACTAGCTACTAAAATCTTAATTACGTAAGCAATTAGATTTACTAGGAATTTTTCTAATTTGTTAAGAAATTACAATAAGTACAATCTTAACAAAGCTTAATAATAATAAAAAGATAATAATAACTAAGTTATTATAATCTTTACAATATTTACTATAATATAGTAGTAAGTATTATTAATTAAACTCTTTTTATAATATTTACTACAAATCTAAAGTATTAATAATATACTTATAGAGGTAATAGTAATAAAGAACTATCTAGTATACTTAGAGGTAAACTTAAAAGTACTAAAAGTAAGCTATAAAGCTATAAAGTTATTAAAATTCTAGAAATATATATCTAGATAAGCTTTTAAAGCTAAGTAAAGACTAATAGTAATAATAAGTAACTCTTATTAGTAAAAAAGCTAGAATTTAAAAAGTAGTATAAAGTTAAATAAGAGCCTCTCTATTAGCTATAGAAGTAAGTAGATAACTATAGTTAGTATAAAGGTAAATATCTTTATAAAGGTTAATACTATAGTTTTAAAAATAGCTACTTTACGTAGTATTTATATAAAAGTCTATATACTTAAATAATAATTTTCTTTACTATAAATTTTCTTTTCTAACTTCTTAATACTTCTGTCTCTATTCTCTAATATACTTTACTTCTTTTTTAATAAATAATACTTAGTTTAGATTAACTTCTTTTCTATACTTATAGAGAACGTTCTTATATTTAAAGATATCTAAATATCTAGTAGTACTACAGAAAACGCTAATCTAAATAACTTTACTATATAGATAAGTAGTTTAATAAAAGTTAAAGTCTATACTAGCTACTCTTTAATAAGTTATTAAAGTTAGAGAGTAGTTATAATTATCTAATTATAGATACGTAATTGCTTAGCTCTTAGGTATATAGCTAGAGATTTTATTTTAACTTTCTTTAGTAGTATAATAATTTTACTATACTTAAATATCTCTAATTATTAATTATCTTTAGCTTTAATAGTTATAAGCCTAGCTACTTAATTATAGAACTATTTTCTACTATATATTAAAGCTTACTAGAAGATAGATTAATTAATCTCTTTCTACTCTACTCTCTATAATATTCTATAATTAGAACTTTTCTATAATTATAATTATCTTTCTATTAATATTTATATCTATTTTAGTATAATCTTATATATTAATAAACTTAATCTTATACTCTAACTTTATAAATATAAGTAATTATAATACTACTATTATAGTTCTAGGTATACTTCTTAAGAAGTAATCTAACTAAAACACTTAGGTTACGCTTCTTAAGTAATACTATAATAAAAAAAGTATTTAAAAAAGGATTAATTTTAATCTTCTAAATATTATATATATAGATACTTAGAAGTCTAAGTTCTTTAATTTTTTAGTTCTAAAGCTTATAGCTTTAGCTTTTCTTTCTATAAAAGTAGAATAAACTAAAAATTAAAAAAATAAGTATAATAAAACTACTTATAAGTATAATACTCTTTTATAAAATTATAACTATAAGACTAAGAATAGTACTACTTTTATAGCTTACTAAATCTATAATTCTAAGTAGTAGCTAAGAAAGTATAAAAAGATTAATAATATTAAGAACTAGATTATACGCACTATTATACTTAAGTACTTATTACTTATAACTATAAGTAATAATAGAAAAATAGTCTAGTCTCTTATTAAGAATCTTAAAACTATACTTATACTTACTAATTAAACTACTTAATATATAGTTTATATAAAGTATTATACTTATTTTAAGAAGATCTAAGAAAGTACTAATAAGAAGTAGCTTACTAACTAGTTAATACTTTACTAAAAAATAAAAATCTTTAAGCTTTTAGAGGTTAAAGAGCTTTTTAAAATTACTAACCTTTCTACTATAATTAAGAAATTTAACTCTAAGTAGGCTTACTAGTAGTAATTTAATTAATTATTTACTATAGATTTATAGATTTTAGAAAGAATATATTAAGCCTTAATAATTTTAGTAAGATATTTAGTATTATTTTCTAAAAAATATTAATTACTTCTAAAAAGAGTAAAGCTAATATAATCTTTAATACTATAGTAGATTAACTTTCTACTTTTACTAACTTAAGTAGAAAGTAGTTAAACTTATAAAATGTATTCTACTCTTATAAGCTTAATATAAAATATAAGTAAAAGCTAACTTTATACTTTTAATTATAGACTATAATTACTAGATTAGAGCTATTAGGTATTCTACTTACTAAGCTCTCTACTTAAAATAAGAAAAAAATCTAAAAGCGCTATTATAAAGAGAAGTAAAGTAGCTTATATAAAGAAGTTAAGTTATTAAACTAGAAGATAAGCGCTCTAGCTTTTTAGTACTTTAGTAATATAGTCTTTATAATTATTTACTCTAAGAAGCTAATTACTAAGTTTAGACTTTTTATTTTTAGTATAAGCTTTAAGCTTTATATACTCTTAGCTAGTATAATTCTTAATAGTAAAGGTATAGTTTACTTAGTTAATAATAAAGCTTTAATTAAGCTAAATTTCTTTTTTAAGACTAATAGAGAAATTATAAAAGCTAGTAGCTATATACTTTATTTTATTTTTAGTACTTCTAAGAATCTTAAAAAGACTAATTTTATACTTACTAGTGTAAAAATTATCTTTAGATTCTATACTAATATTATCTTAAAGAAGCTTTTTAGAAATAGTAGTATATAGTATTTAAGCTATAATTATATAATTAGAATAAGTATACTAGAAGTATTTTTTATTTTTATAACTTTTAAGTATAAATTTAACCTCTTATTTATTAAATATAATACTTCTATCTATTCTTCTAATTCTATTATTATAAATACTATTACCTAATTATAGGTTCTATAATTACATACTAGTAATACTACTCTTTAGTACTAAAGATTAAGCTACTTAAGTAAGTAAGCTCTTAAGACTCTTATTAAAGCTATCTAAAAGATAAAAATTACTAGTATAAGATATAGTAAGTATAATAATTATAATACTACTTATATATTTTAAAGAATCTCTTATTAGCCTTATAAGCTATTACTATAATCTTTCTTTAAAGTATTATATAACCTATTTAACTTTTTTATAAGCTATACACTTAATAAATAAGCTTTAATTATTAAGAAAAATTATTTAAGTAAGCTATATAATTTAAATTTAAAGAATAAGTTACTAAACTCTATTATAAAAGTTAAAATAGGCTTTATAGATATAGTTAAGTACTACTATTAGTATAAGATTATAAAAATTTATTAAAATAATAATACTACTATACTATCTTAGAAAGAGTACTTAAGAAATAAGAAATAAGCTAAAGAAAAGAGAACTATAATTATAACTCTTTTACTATATACTTATAAGTTTAATAGCTTAGTAGAGAAAGCTAGCTAAAAGCTTATTACTAAGTTAATTAAGATACGTATAAGCGCTAATCTTCTTACTAAGCTTTAGCTAGTAATTTTAAATATAGTAGTATAACTTTATAAAATAAGTTTATTATAATTTTATAGCTACTAATTCTCTAATTAGATATTATATAAGTAGTATAGAAAGTACTTCTAATATTATTAGCTATTTAAGATAAAGTACTAAGCTACTAATCTTTACCTAAATTAAAGTAGAATCTATACTTATAGCTATTACGTAAATCTACTTAATAGTAATTATATAGCTAAAACGTACTATTAAAACTTTAAAGTTAAGTTTAATAGCTATATAGAATATTATATTAGCTATTAAGTCTCTAATATATATTATATATAAATACTAGTAATAAATTAAGTTATTATAGCTTATAATGTAGTCTTTAATAAGTAGAAGTTCTATTAAGATAAGTATAAAGAGAAGCTAACTAGAGATTAAGTAATTAAGTAGATTAAAATACTTAATAATAGTAAGCTTATTAATTTTAGAAAGAAATTTAATATTCTATCTATTAATTAAATAGAAAGTATAGTAGAACTATTAACTACTAAGTAGAATCTTAAAAATAACGTAAGCTATAATTAAAGTAATAAAATTAGACTACTTATTAAACTAGATTAATACTTTATAGATTTAATAGAGATAGAGTATAAGGCTAGTATTCTATTAGAACTCTCTAATAATTAATAGCTTTTTACTAAACTTACTACTTTAAAACCTACGCCTAAGCTAGAAATTTTAAGAATAAGTAATAAAAGTAATTATAAAGTTTTTAATAGTTAAAAAGTAGTATATATGCTTAAAAAAGCTAATTTACTAAAGTCTAGAAGTAAAAAGCGTTCTATATATAAATTAAAAGATTTAACTTTATTTATTAAGCTTACTATAATAAACTTTAGTTCTATAAAAATAAATAAAAGATTTACTTAACTAAAGTAAGCGCTAAAAAGACTAAAAACTAAACTACTTAGATTAGTAGCCTTTTTCTAATAATTAATATAGCTATAAAATTAGCTAATAGCTAAGTTTTTTAAAATGCGCTATAGTAAAGAAGTAGTAAGTAAAAAGTCTAAGCGTGCTTTTTCTATAAATATCTACTAACTATTAAAATATTTTAAAAGTAAAAGTAAATAGCTTAAATAGTTTAGTAATTTACTAGAAAGTAATAGCCTAAGTAGCGTAAATATAGTAATTATAAGCTTAGTTAATAAGTAAGCCTAAATTAACTTCTATAAGATCTACTTTTTTAGTTTTTAAGAAGACTAGAATAATTAAGCTAGCTAGAAGACTATAAACTCTATTATTATAGCTACTACGCTTAGTAGGTATAGGCTAAAAGCTACTTACTAATACTATAATAATCTCTAAGTGCTACTTAGATTCTAGAAATAACTAATTTAGTATTTAATATATACACTTTTTAAAAATACTTTTAAGAGAGAGATTAATTAGCTAAGTAAAAAGAAAATCTAGATAGAAATCTAGAAGTTATAAGTCTATAATTAGCTACTTCTATTAAAATATATATAGACTTATAAGTATAATTAAAATAGCTATCTTTTTAAATATTAAGCTTAAATTATAGTTTATAGTAATCTTTAGAAAAAGAACTTAATTAACTCTACTTATATAGTAACTCTTACTATAAAGTTCTTTTATACTATAATAGTAATTACTACCTAAAGTAATCTAAAGATTAAATAGTTTAATATTATAGAAGCATTTTTTAATATAAAGATTATAGTAAAGAACTTAGTAATCTATAAAATACTAAATAGCTTTAGAAAGCTAGAATTATATATATAGCTTAACTACGCGCTTTATAGATTATAAAACGTTTTACTATTATAGTATAAGAAGTTCTTAGAAATACTAAAATCTGTTAGTGTAATAGCTTTTTAAGAAAAGCTATACCTTTTTTTTAATTAAGAATATAAGATTCTTATTTTTTTTTATATTAATAATATTTTATTACTTAATTATAAAAATATAAAGTAATAAGTAATTGCTATATAAACTAAGATTTTTAATAAGTATAAGATCTAAGATTAGAAAAATATAGAGTAGTTTGTTAGTATTTATATAATTAAAGACTAATATTTAAATACTATTATATATATTTATAATACGTATATAAATAAGATACTTAAGAAGTTTAAGCTTAGAGAATAACTTTTTTTTTTAATACTTTTACTATTTAAGAAGCTAATTAAGAATACTAGTAAAGTAACTAAGAATAAAATTAAGAGATACTAAAAGATAGTTAGCTTTATACTTTATATAGTAATTATACTTTAACTAGTTATAGTATATACTACTTTAAAGCTTTTATACTTTTTTATAAATTTAAGTAATAAGTATAAAAAAACTATAAAGTAAGTAATTATATATTTTTACTCTACTTACTATAATATAGTCTAGTATAGTAACTATAATAAGTCTAATTTAACAATTACTAAAGATATATTCTTTACTTATAATTTAGAAACTTACTAATTATTTTATAAATATATTACTATATTATATAAAGGCGTAATCTTCTAAAAAGCTACTAAGTAAAGTATAGTTACTACCTCTTCTACTAAAGTAAAGCTATATAATTTTAAGTATACTACTAAGAAAGCTATAGCGTTTAGACACTTTTTTTAAAAGCTAGTATTTAATTTTAAAAAACTTAAAATAGTATAGTATAATAATTAGTATACTATTAGACTAGTTCTTAAAAAAAATAAGTATATTTCTACTTAGCTTAGGTATATTAATATTTAGAATATATAGCTATAGTAGAAATATACTAAAGAATAATTCAAAGTTAAGTATTTAAAAACTATAATTATACTTATAAATAAATTAACTAAATTACTTACTTAGTAATAGTAAAAAAAGTTTAAATAGCTACTTAACTTATAAAATTTATAATATTTAATTTTTAAAAAGTTAATAAAGTAAAGAAAACTATATTTAGACTACTACTATAAAAATTAATTATACTTAAGCTAAATCTTTATTACTCTAAATAGTGCCTAGTTATAAAGAAGTAATTACTAATTATTAATATAAGTATAAAATAGCTAAATTACTAAACTTTTCTTTAGATAAACTTATATAGCTACTAACTTACTAATTACTATAGTTATAATTTTTCTAATTATTACTCTTATAATTATACTTATTAAACTTATCTTTATTAGCTTAGCTATTCTTATAGTTCTTAACTTAAGCTTATAGATAAGTAGTCTTAGTAGTATAAGTTTATATATAAATTTTAAGCGCTAGGCTCTTATACTTTATATATATTACTTTTTATTTATACTTAGCCTTAGCTAGCTAATAATATATATATTAGTAGAATCTACTACTTATAATACTAGATATTAAGAAATTAGACTAGTAATTATAAAGCTAAGAATTATAATACTAAGTCTAAGAATCTTACTACTAGAACTAAAAGTCTTACTACTAAGACTAAGAGTCTTGCTACTAAGACTAAAAGTCTTACTACTAAGAGTAATAATACTTATACTAATTATGCTACTAACTTTAAAGTTACTAGTTTTTAAAATATAGAGCCTAAGGCTAGAATACTAGTAGCTACTACTACTAAAATAAAATCTAATTATAATATTCTAAGTATTATAATAATAGATTAAAAGCTATAATTAGATAACTTTAAGTAAAAATTAGAGGTAAAAGTATCTAACTACTACCTATATTAATCTTTTTTATTCTTTTACTTAATATTATAAACTTACTATAAGTACTATATTAATTAGAGTTATTAGAATTTTTAAGTAAAGTAGTCTTTAAGCTCTTCTTACTTAAAAACTTAGAAGTTCTACTTAATAGTTTAAATAAAGTCTTAAAACTAATCTTAGCTTCTTTCTTTTACTTTTTATAAGTATAAAGATTTTAATAAAGCTACTTATAATAATTGTAAGCTTTATTTATACTTTAGCGCTATTATTAAGTTAGTAAAGAATAAAAAGAAATAAAAGAAAGAATTATAAACTTACTTTAGATCTATAGTAATCTACTATACCTTTATAGCACTTTTATTTTATATAATCTTATTATATAAATAGTAATTATAAAAGTTTTAAAAGAAATAATATATAACTTTATAAAAATACTTAAAATAATTAGCTTCTAGAGTATTATTAAGAAATTATTAATAAATATAATACTTATACTAAAGATATTAAGAAGTATTATAATTAGGTATTACTCTAACTTACTTACGTAGACAACTAGTATATAGTAGATATTAATAATTTTAGAAAGTCTTAAGCTAAAAAGTCTTACTCTAGAATTTCTTATTAGAGTAACTATAATAATATTTATTACTTTTACTTAGATAATTTTACTACTTTTAATCTTAGATACCTTAGTTTTTAATATAATTAAATTACTAAGAGCTAGATTTCTAAGTCTAAAAAGTATTATTATCTTTAAAGATACTACTTTAGAAATTATACTTAATAGTCTCTTAGATATTTTTATTATAGAAGTTATTAAACTAAAAGTACTTATAATCTAAGTAGAAACTATTATTATATAACTTTAAATACTTATAATACTTAATAAAATCTTTATAAAGATTAGTATTAGAGTTATAAGTTACTATAAAGCTCTAAGTTAGTTAAGTATTAGAAGTTTAGTTATTTTATTAAAAGCTACTAAAGAATAAGTTATTTACTACTATTATTTTAAAAAAGAAGAGTAGAAATTCTATAGCTATTTAGAGTTATTTACGTAAAGAAGGTAAAGCGCTTAACTATAGAGTATTATTATATTAAGCGCTATTACGCTAAGTACTAGATTACATATTATAATTACTACTACTAAGAGTATTATTGTTAGAGTATAAAATACTATTATAGTAGAAGCTAGAGCGCTAATACTTATAGCTATTATTAGAGTTAGAAGTTAAATTATTAAACTAAATTCTAATAGTTAACTATTAATTTAAGTATAAAAGTAAAAACTTACTATTATAATAAAAAGAATAAAAAAGTAAGTAAAGTAGAGAGTTAGGTATAGAACTTAAGAGTACTAAAGCTTAAAAGCTAAGAATCTTAAGTAAATAAGTTTATTAAATAAGAAGCTTATCATTTTAAAAGCTTAAATATCTTAAAAAAATAAAAATATAGATAACTATAATAAAGAAAAAAAAATTAGAAAACTTATTATTATTAATAAAGTCTCTAATTTTAGTCTAAGCGTATACTTATAAATATAGCTAGCGTAGCTTATTAAGCTATTAATTATACTATAAATATTACTTAAAAGAAATTAGAAGCCTAGATCTTACTATTAGAATCTTCTCTTACTAGTTAGATACTTAAATTTTTATAGCTATTAGCTTAATTCTAAGCTATAATAAAATAATTTTTAACTTAATAAAGTTAAGTTTTAAACTATTAAGCTATATTTAAATAAGTAGAAGCTTACTACTATTAGTATTAAGTATAATTAAATACTTATTTAGGCTATAACCTACTACTATACTTTAGATTCTTAAGCTTAGACTTTACTAAAGTATACTAATTATAGTAGATTTAGTAAAATTAATCTTAGTAAAGTAAATTTATACTCTTACTACTCTAGAAAGTATATTAAAGTTAGAGAGTAGTTATAATTATATAATCTTAGATATATAATTACTTAGCTCTTAAGTATATAGCTAGAAGTTTTATTTTAACTTTCTTTAGTAGTATAATAATTATAATATACTTAAATATCTCTAATTCTTAATTATCTCTAGCTCTAATATAAGTATTATATAAACTTTAGCTATAAATATAAAGCTTCTATAGCGCTAGAAAGAGCGCTTTAACTTTAATAGTATTAATATTATAAAGTAAATTAATAGATTAAAAGAGATAATAAGCTTATATCTTCTAAGTATATAGGTTTTTATTTATGTAGACCTTTTTTCTACTATATATATAATTACTTTAAAGTAGCTCTTATAACTCTAAGTACTAAATACTAAACTTATAGCTAGTATAAATAGAGTACTAGTAATATTTAATAAGTAAGTATTTATTAATTTTATAGTAAGTAGTAAGTTTAATAGCTAGAAGTAAGTAGTACTTTAACTAATTTAGAAAGCGCTAAATATATAAAAAGTAAAGTATTAAGTTATAAAGATAGTTATATAATATAGTAGCTAATATAGCTAGACTTATAAATAACTACGTATAAAATATAGATTACTAGTATTTATATAAACTTTATATAGATATCTTAGATTAGTTTAGAGGCTTTATACTAGTAGTAGGCTTACTAAGGTACTTTTTAGTATTAGTAGTTATATAAAACGCGCTTTAATACTACTAGTTAATAATCTAAATAGCTATTAGTATTATATTATAAATATAAAGTAGTTAGTATATTATAATTATATATATAGTAAATATTATATTAGTAGTATTATAGGTATAAGTATTCTAAGTTATAAATCTAGGCTAACGTTAGAGATTTTTAAGTTTAAATTTAGAGTAATATAGTAATATATTATTATATAATTACGTAATTACGTAATTTTAAAAAAGTACACTATAGGCCTTATCTCTTAGACTTAAAGAAGATAGTATAGGTATAAGTATTATAAGTTATAAATTTAGGCTTATATTAGAGATTTTTTAAGTTTACTTTTAGAGTCTAATATAGTAACACATTATTACGTAATAATATAATTATATAATTACTTAATTTAAATAAGTACGCTATAGACTCTATCTCTTAGAACTAGAGAGAAATATTATATCTATATTTCTATACTACTATACTAAATAAAGTAATAAATTGTTCTTAGAGATATAGAAATAGAAGAAGAATCTAAAAGAAAAAAAAAGTATTCTATTAAAAAAACTTCTTATAGTTTATTATTAGATTACTATTCTCTATTACTTTGTTAAGTGTGCTAGTGTAGAAATATAGGTATAACGTAGTTAAGTAATATAGTATATAATTATAATACAGGTATATTTTCTAAATACTTTATTTTATAGTAGATAGTAGTATATATTCTTTTAAAGAGTCTAGAAATTAAAACTAAGCTATAAAGTTTAACGCTCTTAAACTTTATATAAAAGTATAAAAGTAAAAAGCTAGAATTTAACCTAGAGACTATAGAGAAAGAGGTATAATAAAGTATATACGCGTTCTATATATTTCTAAAAGAATATTTAGAAGTTATATATATATCTTATTACTCTTTAGAAACTCTATATAAAAGTAAAAGGTAAAAAGAGCTATAACTATAGAAAAATAGTAATAAATATCTAAGAACTTAAGCATTTAAAGCTATTTCTAAAATAAGGCTATAAAGTAGAAAAATAGTAAAGTATAGTAGTTTATAACTTTTTATTAGTAGCAACTCTAAATCTATTATATAATAGCTATTCTAAGATAGTAGTAGAAGAGTCTTATACGTGTAATTATACTAGACTCTTTAGCTATAGTTATAAAAAGTAAAATTCTCTTTTCTCTTTTTCTTCTTTTTTATCTTTCTTATCTTTTTTATTTTCTATATCTTTCTTATCTTCTATATCTTCTATTTATTAACGTAGTAATATTAACTATAAGAGCTTTTATTATCTCTAAGATGCGTATAGGCTATTCTATATCTACTATAACTAAGACTACTATAGTTATTACTAAGTATAAGCTAAGTAAGTTTAACCTTATAAACTATTTTATAAAAGTCTACTAGTTTAAAGAGATAATACTTAAAGTATACTATTATACTAGGTTATTTTCTAAGTTTAATATAGATAATATAGTATAATACTATATATTTAATATATCTAAGAGTACTAATATTTACTACTTAGGCTCTATCTTTATTATACTAATAGATAGTTTTATAAAAAAGTATACTAGAGTATAGTATATACGCTAGCTAGATCTTATTACTACTAGTAGAAATTCTAGATAAACTAATTATTAAAAGAACTTTATAAACTATAAGGTACTTATTTATTAATATAAGAATTAAATACTATATATTTTAACTATAGTAGAAAAGCTATTTAAGTTTAAAGCTAAGAAGTCTCTTACTCTCTCTACTATTATTCTACCTACTACTATACTCTAAGCTATACTTATAGTAGCTTCTATATAGGCTAGTAATTAATAATAATAATAACTAAAAACCTATAATTAGGCTAATAATATAAGTAAGATAGATAATTTAGATAATAGAGTAATAATAGCTTATTAATAAGCTTATAGTAGAATACGCAACTAGTATAGACTATAGATATACTTAAAATCTTTCTAAAGTATTTAGCTAGTATATTAAGCTATAGAAGATATATAGCTCTTTTATAGTACTATAAATATATTACTACTAATTCTAGAATTTTCTTAAGCTTATAGGTAATTAAAACTATAATAGAAGTAGTAGTAGCGCTTACTTTTAAGAGAGACTACGTATAATATAGTAGTACTACTACTACTAGGTATTATCTAGGTATTATTAGTAGTAATAAATAAGTTAATATAAAATTATAAGTCTTTATTATAAATGTATAAAAAAAAGAAGTATAGGCAGGTAGTAAGAGACGTTTAAGTCTAGGCTTAGTTTTAATAGCTTAAAAAGTTATTTATTATTTGTAATATAGTATAATGTTATAAGACATAACGCAGTAGGCTCTGTCTCTAAGGCCTAGAGAGAATTACTATTCTCTATACTATAGTTTACGTATATAGATATTTCTTTAAAGTTTATAGTAGTATAGTACTATAATTTAATATTACTTTAGATTTAGAGTATTTTTATATAGCTACTTAGACTATTACTTATTTACTCTAATATATAAGAAAAAGATCTAACTATTCTACGCTCTATATTTTACTTTTTTTTACTAAAACTTTTACTAAGAGCTTTCTATTAAATCTTAGATTAAAGATACTTTTATATTATTCTAGCTCTAAAGCTTATATATTACTACTTCTACGTTTACCTCTAAGTTTACTAAAGAAGTCTCTTTAGTATTACTATTACTTTCTATAAGTATATAAATACTATTTATATTTATAGCAAATACTAAAAAAAAATCTTTTTTTAATTTTAATAGTTATATATAGTAAATAAAAGGTATTAAGAAGATATTACTATATTATAATTACTATATATAGTTACTAACTTTCTTTTTTTACTTTACTTTATATAAATTCTATATATAGTAGCTCTAAATATACACGTTAATAGAAATTAGATTAAGTTTAAAAGTAATAATATAATTTAGAGACTTATCTAATAAATTTCTTTTTTTACTAATAATAATAATTATTATAAAGGTAGTCTAGATAGTAGTAATACTATAATTACTCTACTATACCTTACGTAATACTTACGTAATATATAATTATAGTAGTAATATTACATTAATTAAGCTATACCTTATATAGTTCTTATATTATATTATAGTCTAGTATATTTCTAATATTACTTAGCTTATTTTACTAGTCTCTAGTATTAGATATACACTTATACTTTTTATTATAATTAATTTAAATCTTAAACTATAAATTATACTATCTTTTATATTATATATTATAGTACTTACTACGGGATAGAAACATGCTCTTATCAGCAAAAACCAACAGACTCTAAATAAAAAAATTATAGTACTTACTAAGACGTAGTAAAATCTATTATAAAATATTACGTATAACCTTATAGTAATATAGTAGTACCTACTAGCCTTATAATATAAGCTTTAAGTAAATAGTAGTAAAGCTTAGTTTTTTTAAAAGTATTACTATATTATATACTAATTATATTTATAAATTCTCTATACTAATACTATAAGCTTTACCTTCTTAACTAGATTTAAAGAATATACTTAATTATATTTTTAGTACTTTCTTTTAACTAAACTTATGTTTTTTAAAATATTTTATATACTAATATTACTTTTAAAGCTTTTTTTATAGATATAATTCTAGAAAGCTTTAATTTTATTTTTCTACTACTACTTAGTAGTAAAAACTCTAAACTAGAAAGTAGTAAAGCTTCTACTCTTATATAAACTACTATAACTAAAGTGCAAATTCTAAATATTATATATTTTAAAGTAAATTAAAAGCTACTTCTTTTAATTTTAGATAGTAATAGTAAAAAATATAATTACTTTTAAGATAAAAGTCTAACTAAGAAAAAGTAAGATTATAAGTATCTTAAAAATAAGTATAGAATTAGCTACTACTTAAATATAGTTATTAGTAGAACATTATTTAGTAAATATTAAATTCTTAAGTAGTATAGTTCTTTTAAAGAAAAGATTATCTTAATACAATATATTAAATAATACTTAGTAAGATAATATTATATAAAAAGTAAAAACAAGTTTCTTTATATAAGAGAAAGAGATTTCTATACTTTTTAACTAGTATACTTTATATAGTAGCTTTATAAATAGAGCTTAAGCTATAGCTATAGTTATAAGCTATAGTTTTTAGCTATAGTTACTAGTAATAATAATAAGTTTAACTTTTAATAACTATTATCTTCTATATAGAGCTAACTTAGCTATATTAAAAGCTATTACTTTGTTAAGTATACTAGTACAGAAATACAGGTACAACGTAGTTAAGTAATATAGTATATAATTATAATATAGGTATATTTTCTAAATACCTTATTTTATAGTAAGTAGTAGTATATATTCTTTTAAAGGTTTTAGAAATTTAAACTAAGCTATTAAGTTTAATACTCTTAAATCTTATATAAAAGTATAGAGTATATATTTTATATATCTCTAGAAGAATATTTAGAAGTTATATATATATCTTATTACTCTCTAGAAACTCTATATAGAAGTAGAAAATAGAGAGAGCTATAACTATAGAGAAATAGTAATAAACGTCTAAAAGCTTAAGTATTTAAAGCTATTTCTAAAATAAGACTATAAAGTAAAAAAATAGTAAAGTATAGTAGTTCTATGTAAAATAACTCTAAATCTATTACGTAATAGCTATTCTAAAATAGTAGAAGAGTTTTATATATATAATTATACTAGACTCTTTAGCTATAGTTATAGAAAAGTAAAAATATCTTTTCTTTTTCTCTTTTCTCTTATCTTCTTTATTCTCTATATCTTCTATAGCTTTTATATCTTCTATATTTTTTATATTTTCTATCTATCTATTAACTTAGTAATATTAACTATAAGAGCTTTTATTTTCTCTAAGACGTATATAGACTATTTTATATCTACTATAACTAAAACTACTATAGTTATTACTAAGTATAGAATAAGTAAGTTTAACTTTATAGACTATTTTATAAAAGTCTATAAGTTTAAAAAGATAATACTTAAAATACGCTATTATACTAGGTTATTTTCTAAGTTTAATATAAATAATATAGTATAATACTATATATCTAATATATCTAAAAGTATTAATATCTACTACTTAAGCTTTTTTTTTATTATACTAATAAGTAGTTTTATAAAAAAGTATACTAAAGTATAGTATATACGCTAGCTAAACTTTATTACTATTACTAAGAGTTTTTAATAAACTAATTATTAGAAAAACTTTATAAACTATAATATACTTATTTATTAATATTAAAATTAAATATTATATATTTTAACTATAGTAGAAAAGCTATTTAAGTTTAAAGCTAAGAGGTTTCTTACTTTTTCTACTATTATTTTACCTACTACTATACTCTAAGCTATACTTATAGTAGCTCTTATATAGGCTAGTAATTAATAATAATAATAAGTATAAACTTATAATTAATTCTCTCTAGGCTACTATTCTCTATACTATAGTTTACCTACGCGAATATTATTTGCATTTTATAGTAGTATAATACTATAATTTAATATTACTCTTAGACCTAAAGTTTACCTACGTAGCGCCTTTACCTATCTAGCTTAATAGCTAAGAAAAAAGCTATATTATACTATACTCTAACTTTTACTCTAACTTCTACTCTTTTTACTAAAGTCTCTACTAATAGCTTTCTTTTAGAAAGCTTTTACGTTAACTTTTAAAAATATTTAAATATTTCTATAGCTTTATACACTTATTACTACTTCTAAGTCTATCTTTAAGTCTACCTCTAAGTCTACTAAAGACGTCTTTATTACTATTACTCTTTATAAGTATATTATTACTATCTATATTTATAGTAAATATTAGAGAAAAAGTTTTATTAATACTTATAGCTATATATAGTAAGTATAAAGTATTTAGAAAATATACCTATATTAAGATTACTATATAGAGTTACTAACTACGTTTTATTACTTTACTCTATATTAATACTCTATCTAAATAAACTTATAATTAGGCTAATAATATAAGTAAGATAGATAATTTAGATAATAAAGTAATACTAATAGCTTATTAATAAGCTTATAGTAGAATACGTAACTAGTCTAATAAACTATAGATATATTTAAGATCTTTATAAAGTATTTAGCTAGTGTATCTAGCTATAGAGAATATATAGCTCTTTTATAGTTCTATAAATATATTACTACTACTACTAATTTTAGTCTTTCTTAAGCTTTTAAGTAATTATAACTATAATAGAAGTAGTAGTAGTACTTACTTTTAAAAAAGACTACGTATAATATAGTAGTGCTACTAGATATTATCTATATATTATTAGTAGTAATAAATAAGTTAATATAGATTATAAGTCTTTATTATAAATATATAAGAAAGAAAAGTATACATAGATAGTAAGAGTTGTTTAATTTTAAGCTTAGTTTTAATAGCTTAAAAGGTAGTTTATTATTTATAATATAGTATAATATTATAAGATATAATATAGTAGGCTCTATCTCTAAGGCCTAGAGAGAAACTAAGTAGACTATAGCTTTACTATTAAGAATTATACTAGCTTAAAAAGTAAAAGACTTAAAGTTTATACTAAAAATAAAAGAGTAATACCTACTAAATAGCTTTTTAGAGTAAATAATTATAAGAACTATATTTTTTAAGTACTTAAAAGCTTAAGTACTTATTCTTTAGTTTATATACTTAATTTTTTATATAAGCTATACTACTTCTTTTTTTATTAGCGCTTCTAGATTTTTTATTAATCTTAAGTAGAAAGCCTTAGTTATAGAATACCTAAAAGCTTTAATCTAGTAATTATACTTAATAATAAAAAGTAAAAAATTAGCTTTTACTTATTTTTTACATTAGACTTATAAAAGAAGAAGTTAAGTAGTAAGCTTAACTACCTCTTACTAAAGTTAGTATAAGTAAAGAGTTAATCTATAATAGTGTTAAAACCTTTCTAGACCTAAGAGATAAAGTCTATAGCGTACTTTTTTTAAAATTATATAATTACGTAATTATATAATTAAATAATAACGCGTTACTATATTACTTAATAGTAAGCTTTAAAATATCTAATATAAGCTTAGACTTATAACTTATAATACTTATATCTATATTACTTCTACTATTAATAGTATTTATTATATACGTAATTATAATAGGTAAACTACTTAATAGTTATTTTATATTACTAATAGCTATCTAGACTATTAACTAATACTAGTACTAGTATTATAATTACGTAGCACTAAAAAGAATCTAAGTAAGCTTACTACTAGTATAAAGCTCTAAGCTAACTAAAGATACTTATATAATATCTATATAATATTAATATAAATACTAGTAGCCTATATTATATATATAATTAGTTATAAGTCTAGCTATATTAGCTATATTATAGAACTACTATACTTACTATCTATATTTACTTTTATCTACCTACCTATCTATTCTCTATTTATACTAATAAGTTCTAAGCTCTTACTATAGCTTTTTATACACTCTACTACTTATCTTTTATTACTATATACTTTTTAAAGAATATTAAAAACTTTCTACTTTTACTTAATATATTACTACTCTAGAGTAAGTACTATAAAGTCTAGTTTCTTTTTTATTAGTAATTTACTTTTAGTAATTTAAACTTTTAAAGCCTTTAGCTATTTATACTACTATACTATAAAAGTCTTTTAAGTAGTTAATATATCTAGCTTTATTATTTTAAATAGCTTACTTACTATAAAGATAGTAACTACTAACTACTTCTTATAATAAAGCTTATTTAATAATACTATATTTTTAATCTTAAAAGTTATACTTAGCTTTATATTTATATACCTAGTAGTATATAATACTTACTTTTTATTTAGAAAAACTATAATTCTTATAAATAGTATTATGTTCTAGTTATAGTAAAAGTTATCTTTTAGCTTATTTAATATAGTATATTCTATATTTTAAATTATTAGGTAGTTTATAGAAAGCACGCTAAAAGTAGCTACCTTAGTAGTAGCTATTATAGTAGCCTTTATATTAGTAATAAAGATAGAGTTAAATATCTTTAAGAAAATATTAGTTAGTATTAAAATATAAAGAAGTAGTACTAAACTAAGTATTTAGAGTTTATAAAGATATAAAAAGCTCTTAATAATATAAGAAGTTCTTTAAGATAAAAAAGAAAAAAGAAAAAAAAATTCTCTATATATAAATCTTATTAGAATTTATTCTAGACTACTATCTTTTATTCTATACTTTACTTACGTAAATATCTTTATATATTTTATAGTAGTATACTGCTATAATTTAGTATTACTCTAGATCTAGAGTTTACTTATACTTATCTAAAATTGTATTTATCTACTTCTATAGTGTAAAACAAGGCTATATTATACTATAATATAACTTTTACTTTAACTTCTATCTTTTCTACTAAAGTCTTTACTTAAGTACTAATAGCTTTATTTTAAAAAGCTTTTATATTAACTTTTTAGAATTCTTTACAATTTCTATAGCTTTATAGCTTTGTAGCTTATATATTACTACTTTTAAGTTTCTTTTTAAGTTTACTAAAAATACTTTTTATTACTATTACTTTCTATAAGTATATTATTACTATTTATATTTATAGTAAATATTAGAAAAAAGGTTTTATTAAATCTATACTTATAGAAAGTAAGTATAAAGTATTTAGAAAATATATGTTTAATAAGATTACTATATAGAGTTACTTACTATATTTTATACCTTAACTTTATATTAATAATATACTATAATAGCGTTATAAGTTAAATAAGCTTTACTATTTCTAGAAGTAATTAACATTTTCTAAAGAATTCTGCTAAATACTTTACTAAGATTACTAAAGCTAAGCCTATTTTTTTAAACATTATAGTAAATACTTAATTATATTACTACTAGTAAGTCTACTTAGAGTTAGACTTTCTAATTATAGTAATAATATTAGTAATATTAATAAGTTCTTTAATGTTTAAACGCTTAAAAGCTTTTACTTTCTAGTAAATTATTAGCTAGTTATTAAACTACTTTTTTAGTAGATTCTTTTTTTATTTTTTCTAAATAAGTATAATACTTTATATAAACTCTATACTAAATAGTCTAATTAGTAAAAGTAAGCTAAGTCTTTAGAGGTTTTATAAGAAACTAAGTTATTTTTTTATTTTTACTTTTAGTTATAAGTAATAGATACTTAGGCCTAATAGTATATATAATATAGTTCTTAGTACTAATAATTCTTTTTACTCTTTTTTAGCTACTACTTAAAGTTATAGTTTTAGTAAGCTATAAAAGTAGTATTATTCTTTATCTTATAGATATAATCTTATAAGAAAGTAATATACTTCTAAATAGCTTTATTATACTTAATTTTTTACTACTTAGTTAAATTAATAATAAGATTAGCTAGCTTTTTAAACTTTAAAATAAAGGTATAAGTAGAAAACTTAGGCTTTTAAGTATTTCTATATTTTATATCTAGAAGATTAGAATTAATCTCTTTTTTAATACTCTTTTTATTATAGTATTACTTAAAAAGTATAAACTAAGTATTCTAATCTAATTACTTCTTAAAGATTTTACTTCTAGCTAAAATAGCTATATTATAATTACTTAAATTTATAAAGTTAGTATTATAATTAAGTTAATTAATAAGTATAATAAGGCTAAAATAGATATAGATATAAGTAAAGAGAAAGAAAGTAATTAAAATTATAAAGAAGTTCTAATTACAAAACATTAGTAAGAGTAGAGAAGTAAAAGATTTTTAATTTATCTTCTAGTAAGCTTTAATATATAGTAGATTTTAGTTTTATTATTAAGTAGCTAAGCTTTTAATAATAGAATCTAGAGATAATTTCTAATTAGAGATAATTAAGAATATTATACTTGTTCTACTACTAAAAAAAAAAAAAATTAATTTTCTAGCTATATAGTTAAGAGCTAAGCAATTAAATATCTATAATAAAATAATTATAACTACTCTCTAACTTTAAAAATAGCTTACTAAGCTATATTAACTTTTTATATTAGTATATACTTAGACTAAGAAAGAGACTTTAATAATAATTATACGTTCTTTAATCTTTTTTTTTTACTACTATAACTATCTTTTTATTATAATAGTAAGATACTTAAGCTTAGAAGCTAATAAGCTACTTATACATTTCTTTTATCTACTTAATATCTACTACCTTTAGCCTTTTATACTCTAAAGCTTAATAAGTAAAACTTAAATTAATCTAAAACTTTACTCTACTTTCTTTTTAAATTCTTTACTACTTTAGTAGAGTTTTACTTTTATACTTAAGTTAATAGCTAACTTCTATAATATAATCTAAAAATAAATTATTTATCTCTAATTAAATTTATAAATATATTAGTTATTTAGCTTTTATAACAATTATACTTTATAAATAGATAAAAGTTCTAGTAGTCTCTATTATAGTATTACTAAGAGTATTATTAGTATAGTTAGTCTTAGTAGTAGCTACTACCTTTGTTTAAGTAGTTTACTCTATAGTGCTAAAATTAGCTATTTTAGAAGTAGTAGTATAATTAGTAAAATTAGTATTAGTTCTAGTAGTATAACTTCTAGTTATTTAAACGTAGTCTATAGTTTATATCTTCTTAGTATTATAGTTATATTAGAGCTAGAGATAATTAATAATTAGAAATATTTAAGTACATTATAGTTATTATACTACTAAAGAAAGTTAGAATAAAATCTCTAGCTATATACCTAAGAGCTAAGCAATTACGTACCTAAGATTATATAATTATAACTACTTTCTAACTTTAATTAGTATTTCTATAAAGTAGAGTAATAAAATATAGTTAGAAACTATATTTAGTTATATTAATATTAACATATTTTCTAAATATCTTATACTTACTATATATAGCTTTAATAAATAATAAAGCTCTTTTTATAATATTTACTATAAAAATAGAACTTTAATAATACTAATAACAATAATATACTTATAAGAAGTAATAGTAGTAGAAGTATATTTAGTATACTTTAAGATAGACTAAGAAATAAACTTAGAGATAGTAATAAGTAAGCTATTAAGCTATATAAATTTTAAATATTTCTAAAAGTTAATATAAAAGCTTTTTAAAAGAAGGCTCTTAGTAGAGATTTTAGTAGAAAAAGTTAGAATTAGAGTGTAGTATAATATAGTCTTTTATAAACTTATAAAATAAGATAGATAAAAGTCTAAATAGCTTTATAAATAGACTTTAAGTCTAAAGTAAAATTAAATTATAGTACTATAATACTATAAGATATAAATAATATTTCTATAGATAAACTAAAGTATAAAGAATTAATGTCTAGAGAGAAGTATAAAAAGATTTCTATATAAAGAATAATTCTCTTTTTATTCTTTTTTTAATTCTTTTTTTAATTCTTTTTTTTATTCTTTTTTTTACACTTTTTTTTTATTTCTTTTTTTATTCTAGAACTTTATATCTTAAAGAATATCTTATTTCTTTATAAGCTTAAAATACTTAAGTACTACTTCTAAAATTAGAACTAATAACAATATTACTTAAAAAAAACTAAACTCTACTTTTCTTTATATTTCTACTACTAAGGTAGATACTTTAAACTATTTAATACTTAGTATTAATAATAGTTACTTAGTACTATATATAAGCTTAGTTACTTATAAAGTTAGTGTCTTTAAGATAAATATAATCTTTTACACTTTATAGCTTATAAGTAAGATATCTAATAGTAACTTTCTAAAATTCTACTTTTCTATTAAAGTTTAATCTAAAATATAGTACTATATACTAATTTTAATATTAATATAATTTTAGTTCTTAAGCTATTCTAAATAAATACGCTATTTATATAACACACTAGTAAAAATTAAATAAAGTCTTTACTTAAGAAGATTCTAAGTAAAAAAGAGTAGTAGATAGTATATATACTTATACTATAAATATACTAGAATCTATAGTAGTAGAAAGGTATATATAGTAGAAGAAACTCTATCTCTAAAGTCTACTCTAGAAGTTAAAAACGCTTAGATTTAACTAAAAAGAAAAAATAAGCTAGTAGTATAAGAATAGTAGTAACTAAAGTAGTAAGCTAAAAAATTATATATATAAGTACTCTAAGATAATCTAAGTATTTTTATAATATTAAGAAAACTATAGTAAGAGCTTAAGACTTATTTGTATAGATAGAGAATAACTAAGTAAGTAGATAAGTATATAAGTAGATAAGAGTAGATATAAATAGTAAGAAGTAGTTATATAATTTTGCTAATATATCTAGACTTATAAGTTATTATATATTAGATATAAGTTACTAGTAATTATATAAGTACTATATAGATATCTTAAGTAATCTTAAGTTATTTTTAAAGCCTTATACTGTAAAGATTATTATAACTTAGTTATTATTATCTTTTTATTATTAAGCTTTGTTAAGATTACACTTATTATTATTTCTTAACAAATTAGAAAAATTTCTAGTAAATCTAATTACATACGTAATTAAGATTTTAGTAGCTAGTTTTTATCTACTATACTAGAAGATTCTAAGACACCTTTATTTATTTTTGCTTAGCTATTATTAAAGTTATTACGTAAGATAATAACTTTTATTTTTCTTATCTCTCTTTCTGTAATTACTAAAAGATCTAGTAATAAATTAATTATTAGTCTATATAATATAATAGATAGACTAATATAATTAGTACTAGTCTAGATTATAAATCTAAGAAGATAAAAAAGATTTAGTAGACTTAGATTTTAAATCTAGAAATTAAGTAGATTTAATTATAAATTTTTATCTTTAGGCAGAAATAAGTAGATATTTATGTAATTATTCTAGTAGCTATTTTCTATAAAACAAATAGTAATCATCTATAGTTATTTTTTACCTAGTAATAATATTATTACTTTTTACTTATTATTTAATTTATAATTACTTAATTATAATCTTTATTAGTTATACTATTTATTATAGTATTTAACTACTTTGTTCTAACAAAGCTATATTCTATTATTAGAGAATAGTTCTTGTTACCTCTCTATTCTTTACATATACTAGTATTACGCTTACTTTATTCTTTTTTAGTATTAGGTAATTCTATAAAACTAGTACAAGTACTACTAGTTTATAGTTTAGATAGCTATTAGTAATATTAAAAAAATATAAAGTAGTTAGCTTATTATAATTACGTATATTGTAATTATTATAAAAGTAGTATAAGTATAAGTATTATAAGTTATATATCTAGGCTTTTATTAAAGAAATTTAAGTTTACTATTAGGTCTAATATAGTAACACGTTATTATATAATTACGTAATTACTTATCTTTAAAAGGTACGCTATAGACTCTATCTTTTAGACCTAAAGAGAATATCTTTAAGTATAATACTCTATAGATACTTAAGAACTTTAAATTTTTAACTAGACAACTACTATAGCTATATATTCTAGACAGTAATTTATCTAGAGTAAGTAGAAGTTTACTTACCTTATCTAAGAATTAGTATTAAAATTTATATTCTATTATGCTAAAATATCTAAAGTTTATTAAAGTTTAGTACTAGCTTTTAAAAAAGTATACTTAAAAGAAAGTAACTTTAATTTTATAGTAAATTTACTAACTAAATTCTACTCTATAGCTTTCTTAAGAATTATACTTTTATAAAATATAGTAGTATATTTATAAAGTAAGTAGTAAGTTAAAATAATTATTAGTAAAGTATATGTTATTAGTTAAGTATATATTCTTAGTAACTATTAGAGTAGATCTATTATAGTTACTATTTTAAATAATATTTTAGTAAAAATAGTAAGAAAAAAAGATACTTACTTAATAGTCTTTCTATATTATAAACTTATATTTATTAGGAAATTTAGAAGATCTAATATAGTTTATACTCTATTTAGTTAGAGTTTAATTACTATATAAAGTCTAAAGCTAATAAATTTCTATAATCTTTTAATTATAGATATAGTAACTTCTTTAGTATTTTATGTTCGCTCTTTTAATAGTATTATAGTTAAGTATAATTATATTTAGATATTAGTTTTAAATTATATTAATACTAAGAAACTACTTTACACCTCTTTAATCTTATATTTTATACTTACTAGAGATTTTAGTATATATACCTATAACTTACTACTCTCTAGTTTTATAGTAAAGATATAGTTCTTATTAAGAAGCTATTATACTAATAGCTTTTACTACTTATAAAATAGTTTAATACTATAATATAGTAAGCCTTTTAATTATTAAAGTACGTAGCTTAGCTATATATATAATTCTAGCTTTTTAAAGCTATTCTATATACTAAAGAGTTAGAAATTCTGTTCTATAATCTTTATATAGAGAAATACTCTTATAATAATAAAATCTTTTATTTCTAACCTATTTTATATAGTATTTACTATTCTAGTATAGAAATATTTCTTATAAAGTTTACTATATAATTATAGTTACTTTAAGTTTCTTTCTTTATATTACTATATATAATATCTAAAGCTATATACTTTAAGAAATAGCTATTAAAGTTATAGTATAATATATATACTTAATATAACAAAAGTAGATAGTTTAGAATTATAATTTAATACTTTTATTAGATTTTGTTCTTATTTACCTAAAAGAGTAAAAAAAACTAACATAGTATTCTTAGTCTAAGATAATATATATATAGATAGTAAGGCTTTAGATTAATAAGCTCTAGTAGAATCTACTAAGCTCTATTAGGGTCTAGGTCTTATAATTATAAAGAAGAAAAATGTTAAGTATTTTACCTTAGGTATAGTTATAGTTATTAATTAGCTAACTAAATATAGAAAATTATATCTACTAGATTATAAAGTAAATTATATAAACTATACTTAAAGTAGCTATATAAATAGTAGCTATAATTATAGTCTTTATAGTAGTAATAATATTAGAGCTTTATAGCTCTAAAGTAATATAAGTTAGTTTAAAGTTAGAAAGTAAAACTAAATATTAAAAATTTATAGAGATATAAAAAGCTTTTAAATTTAGATTAGGTTTTTTTTAATTAAAGATAGAAATAAAGAATAACGTAATTTATATCTATAAATTACTTAAAAGGTTTTTCTAAACTACTATTATCTCTACTATAGTTTATCTAGGTAAATGTTGTTTAAAATCTTTTAGTAGCGTAATATAATAGCTCTTTTTTTAATCTAAACTTAGAGTTTATTTATATAATTTAGACTTCTATTTATATACTTCTATAGCTATAAAATTAAATACATTAGAGTACGTATTAACTTAAACTAATATATTAAAATCTCTACTAAGAGCTTTCTTCTAGAAAGCTTCTATTTTAAGTTTAGAAATTAGTTCTTAACCTTTATAAGTTTAAATACTTCTTACTAAATTAGATATAACTTTATAGTCTACTAAAGACACCTTTATAACTCTTACTCTTTTTAACCTAGTTAAAATTATAAGCTAAAAACTATTATTTTTATAAACTATTAGTTTACACTATTTTTAATTTAGTTACTAGTATTATACTAATTAAGTATATAAGTACTTTCTAAGTTATAAGTTATTTAAAAAAGCTTCTTAAGCTATATCTTTCTATAAAATCTATTATAGAGAAATCTTTATAATAGAATAGAAAGATTAGTAAAGATTATATTATAATTCTAGTAATAAAGAAATTCTATATCTATGTCTATGTTTGTCTAGATCTTAGAAAGTGTATACTTAGTTGTTTACTATAGACTAGCAAAGTATATATATTAAATAATTACTAGAGTATATTAAATAATCTATATAAATAAGATTAAGTTTTGTAGTTAGTATAGAAAAATAGATCTAGTATATAGCTTATAATTCTAGTTAATATAATAATAAAAATTATGTCTTAAAGTAGTAGAAGTAATTAAAAACGTAGATTATAAGAAGTAAGTAAGTAATAGGTATATTTAGATTATATACATAAATTAGTACTAGAAAAATAAAAATATTTTACTAAAGTTATGTTATTAAAATAGAAAAATCTAGATTCTTATATAAATAAGTTAGTGTAGTTCTTTAATTTCTATTCTTTACTATTAATTTTTATTCTTATAGAAAAAGCTTTAAGTGTATTTAATAATGTGCTATATATAAAGTAGAAGTAAGAATAGTAGTTAAGAATATATAAATTATATATATACTTTCTTTTCTAGAATAAGAGTAATAAATTTATAAATAGACCTTCTCTTTTGTTAATACAATACTTCTTTTATATTAGCTTTTCTTCTAATATTTTTATTATACACTAGTTATATAACTATAGCTTTAGTAAAATTAATATTTAAAAAGAATTATTAATTTTAATATAAAGATTATAATAACTTAGTTATTATTATCTTTTTATTATTATTAAGCTTTGTTAAGATTGCACTTATTATTATTTCTTAACAAATTAGAAAAATTCCTAGTAAATCTAATTGCTTACGTAATTAAGATCTTAGTAGCTAGTTTTAATCTACTACACTAGAAAATTCTAAAACACCTCTATTTGTCTTAGCCTAGTTAATATTAGAGTTATTACGTAATTTAATAACTCTTATCTTCTTATCTCTCTTTCTGCAATTACTAAAAGATCTAGTAATAAAAACTAATTATTAGTCTATGCAATATAACGTATAGACTAATATAATTAGTACTAGTCTAGATTATAAATCTAGAAGATAAGAAGGATTTAGCAGACTTAGATTATAAATCTAAGAATTAAGCAGATTTAATTATAAATTCTTATTTTTAGGCAGAAATAGGCAGATATTTACGCAATTATTCTAGTAGCTATTTTCTATAAAAGAAATAGCAATTCTCTATAGTTATTCTTTACTTAGTAATAATATTATTACCTTTTACCTATTATCTACTTTACAATTACTTTATTATAATTTTTATTAGTTATACTATTTATTATAGTATTTAACTATATTATTCTAACAGAGCTATATTCTATTATTAGAGAATAGTTATTATTACCTCTCTATTCTTTACAGGTTATAAGCCTAGCTAGACACTTATAGCTTTGTTAGAACATATTTTATTTATATTATTACTTATTCTAAGTAATTAATATATTTAAAAGAAAAAGATTTCTTATTATTCTAAAAGAGTTATTCTTTAGAATTAATAAAATATCTATTTTAGAACTATATAGTTTAACTTATACTTTTTATCTATTATTATAATAGTACTTTTTTAGCTTTAAGCTATTTAAAGATTTATAATCTTTATTTAGTAGTTAATTAGCCTCTATTATAATTAATAATAAAAAGAAAAGTACTTATTATTATTGTATAATAATAAGAAAAAAAGCTTTTAGTTATTATTATTAATAATTAATAAGAAAGAAACTAGAGTACTTCTTATTAATATTAATAAAATAATAGTATTAGCTAAGACTTTTACTAGTATTAGTCTCTGCTTACTCTACTTATAGAAATATAAGATAATAGAGTTTTATATACGTTTTCTCTATTAAGAGAGTAGTTAGTTACCTACGTATATTATTTTAAAAGTAAACTAGCTAGAGGCTTTAATAAGCTTAAAGAATCTATTTTACTAGAATTCTATATATAAAAAGACGCCTTAAAAACGCGTTCTACTTTATATATACTAGTATTTATAATCTCTCTTAGAGAAAAAGAGAGAATTCTTTAAGTTATTAATTATCTAAGAAATAAAAGTCTATAATCTTAGTTATTATTACTATAATAACTTTATCTTTATTATTAAAGATTTATAGTAATAAAGTTTTACTTTACTTACTATTAGAAATTTAGCTTTATTGCTATTTTCTATATTCTAGATTCTAGAATTATTCTAAGTAATAAGTAATTAATATTACTCTAAGAATAATTTAGTATTTTTATAATACTAATTCTTTTATTTTATTAAAAGAATATAGAAAAAAGAAGTATAGACCTAGGCTATATTATAAATAATAATAATAAGTTTATTATTATTAATAAATATAAATAGTCTTTGTTCTATATCTATTATTATTAAATACTTTTTAAAGTAGTTTAATAATCTTATCACTTTTAAGTAATAAAATCTTTATTTATTTAATTCTTATTTAATTAATAACTTAAAAATGTTAGATACTATATTTAAAATTTCTAAATTAAAGAGATCTAGTAATTATAATATTTAGTCTATTAAAATAGAAGCTCTTTTAACTAAAGAAAGCTATCTAGAAGTAATAGTACATAATTTATCTAGTTTAAGCAAAGCTACTAGAGTTCTATTATAAGATAAAGCTATTAAAGCTACTAGCTTTATTAAATTAGCTCTAGAAGATAGACCTTTATTATAAGTTAGATATATTAGTAATCTTTATTTATTATAGTAAATGCTAAAGAATCTATATAAAGTAAAAGAATTTAGTAGTAAATTTTTAATTAGTAAAGAACTAATTAATACTACTATTAATTCTTATAAAGGTAATTTAGGATTATATATTATTAATTTTAAACGCCTAGCTAGTAGCTTAGAAGCTAAAGAATTTAGTTTACCTAATAAATTTCTTATAGCTTTGCTATTAAATAATCTTAATAAGGATTATAAATATATAGTAACTATAATTACACAAACTATTAGAATAGATAATAATAATATAGATTTAGATATTATTATATTATAATTATTAGATAAAAGTAGAAGAGTTAATTCTATTAAGAATAAAAACTCTACTTCTAATTCTAATAATAAGAATAATTCTTTTAGTTATAATTATTCTACTAGTAATAACTATAATACTAGTAATAATTATAATAATAATAAAAGAAATTCTATTAAAAGTAGTAATAATAAAGATATAGAAATGTCTATGTCTACTACTAAGAAAAATAATAATAATAAGTCTAATAATAATATTAAGACTTATAATTATTATAAAAAGAAAAAACATCTAGAATCTAATTATTCTAAGAAATATTCTAATTTAATTAAGATTAAATCTATTAATAATACTACTAAAGAAGAATCTATTTTAACTTCTTCTATAGTTAATAAAGATAATAGTAATAATACTATAGACTTTATTTTAGATTCTAGCGCTACTATACATCCTACTATATTAAAGAGCTATTTATTAATATTAAACCTAGTATTACTACTATTAAGTAGAGTAATACTAATAATAATATTAAAGCTAGCAGTATAGGTAATATCTTAGTTAAATTTACTAGTACTAATAAACTAGTTAAATTAACTAATATTCTTTATATACTGCAATTAGAAGTTAATTTATTAAGTCTTAGTTTAATAACTAAGAAAAATTACTCTTTATCTTTTAATAAAGATAATTACTTTATATATAACTCTAATAATAATCTATTATCTAAAAGTTATTATAAAGATGGAGTTAGTATATTCTCTATAATTAGTTTAACTTCTAGTATTAGTAAAGATTATAAATCTTATACTACTTTAAATACTATTAATAATAGTAATTTAGAAGAGCTAGAAGAATGTAATTTAAAAGATAATCTAAAAATAGATAATACTATAGAATTAGATAATAATTCTAATTTAGATAATAATTCTAACTTAGATATTATTTCTAATAATAGCAAGTAATTAGTATTAAAT
Organism: Alternaria hordeiaustralica; assembly: GCF_023758085.1. NCBI lineage: Eukaryota > Fungi > Ascomycota > Dothideomycetes > Pleosporales > Pleosporaceae > Alternaria > Alternaria hordeiaustralica. The sequence continues at coordinate 11,231 of NW_026056835.1, read as the reverse complement.
AATAATACTATAGAACTATTACATAATAGATTAGAATATATTAATCTTAATGCTATTAAAAAATTAAAAAATAACGCTCTAAGCGTAAATTTTAATTTAGAGAATATTTCTACTACTAGAGTTAATTTAGATAATTATATTACTTATATATAAGCTAAATTAACTAAAAATTATAATATAGAAGCAAGTACTAGAGTAGAAGCCTATTTAGATCTATTATATATAGATATAGGCAGGCTTATTAGGCCTAAAACCTTTAGAGATTTTAAATACTATATTACTTTTAGAGATAGTTTTACTAAATATTTAGTAGTAAAATTATTAAAATCTAAAAAGAATATTATTAATGTTATAGAAGATACTATAACAGAATTAGAATTAGAAGCTACTAATAATAATAGCTTAGATTCTAATTCTAATAATAATTCTAGTAATTCTAGTAGTAATAATAACTCTATAATTATATTTAATAATAATAAAGTTAAAGCTCTATAATTAGATAATAAGTTTAAATCTAGAGAACTAGATAGTTATCTAATTAAAAAAAGAATAAATACTAGATATTCTAGTTCTTATACTTCTAAGCAAAATAGCGTAGTAGAAATAATTAATAGAGTATTATTTAATAAAGTAAGAGCTTTATTAATTAATAGTAATCTACCTAAAAATTTGTAAAGAGAAACTATATTAACTACTACTTATTTATATAATAGAACTTCTAATAGTTTTATTAATTTTAAAACACTTTACAAGTTAAAATATAAAGAAATACTAAATATTAATAATATTAGAATTTTTAGATCTTTAACTTATTATAAAGAACCTACTAGTTTAATTAAAAAACTAGATAGTAAAGCTAGTTCTTATTATTTAATAGGATTTAGTAGTTCTAATATCTATAAATTATATAATTCTAGTAATAATAAGACTAACAGAGCTAGAGATTATAAAATTATAGAAGGTTATTATTATAAACCTAATAATAACGTAAATATTAATAAAATATTTACAAAACTAGAAGATCTTTCTTCTAATAATAATAATATTATAGAAGAAGACTTTAGTAAAATAGAATCTATTACTAGTAATAATTATAATAAAATTATTATTAACAATAATAATAGTATTATTATTATTAATAATAATAACTCTAAATTTAAAGATTCTAAAGATAAGTTATTAATTAATTATAATAATAATAACTCTAATAAAACAGTTATTTCTTCTAATAATAATAATAGTTTAGTAGAACTAGACGATAATTATTCTTAAGATAAACTAGCTATTAATTCTACTATTATTATAAAAGATAATAGCTTTAATAGTAAATTAAATATTAATACTAGTAGAAACAATTAGAATACTCTTTATAATAATTTTATTATAGAGAATATTTTAAATACTAGTAATAATAGTTTAATAGAACCTAATAGTTATAAAGAAGTATTAAGTATAAAAGATAAAGATTTATATCTAACTACTATAAAAATAGAAGTAGATAATCTTGTTAAAACTAATACTTAGAATTTAACTAATAAACTTAATAATATTAATATTATTAAAGGTAGATAGGTTCTTTCTAAGAAATTAAACTTAGATAATACTATTAAAAAATATAAAGCTAGATAGGTAGCTTAAGGCTTTTTATAAAAATATAATATTAATTATAAAGAAACCTTTGCTTCTACTAGTAAGCTTAGTATTATTAGGCTATTATTAGCTATTTTCTGCTATTTAGATTAGAAAATATATACTTAGAATATTAAATAAGATTTTTCTAATACAGAAATAGATAATAATAATATCTATATATATTTGCCTATAGGCCTAGAAGAATATATCTTACAAGAAGCTTTAAGAGATATTGTAGATAAAACCTTAATAAATTTTATTAATAAAACTATTTTAAAAAAAGACTATAATAATCTAGTTTATAAATTAAATAAAGCTTTATACAGTTTAAAACAAGCTTCTAGGTAGTAGTAATTATTTTTAACTAAAATTCTAGAATAACTAGATTTTAAAGTTTTAAATATAGATAATAGTATTTTTATACATAATACTAAACCTATTATATTAGCTACACACGTAGATAATATATTAGTATTTACTAAAAATATAAATCTAGTTAATAATCTATATAAAGATTTAACTAGAACTTCTAAACTAGAAATAACTAATTTAGAAGAAATTAAAGAATTTCTAGGCGTAGAAATAATTAGAGATAGATCTAAGAGATCTTTAATTATAATATAAAGAAGCTTTATTAATAAACTACTATTTAAATATTATAAGCTTTTAAATAAGCCTAAATCTATACCTTTGCCTATAGAAGTTAAATTATCTAAAAATCTAGAAGATAGTTCTATTATTAAAGACTATTAAAAAAAAATAGGTACTTTAATTTATTTAACTATATTTGCTAGGCCTAACCTAGTTTATAGTGTTAATTACCTAGCTAGATTAATGTCTAATTCTAGTCTAGAGTATTATAAATACTTAAATTTTATATTTAGTTATTTATTAAAGACTAGTAATTACAGCTTAGATTTAACTCTGTAATCTTAACAATCTAATAATTCTAATAATAATACTATTAATAATATTAATAATAGTATTAATTTATTAGGTATTAGTAATTTAGATAAGAGAGGTAATTTAGATTCTTAAAAATCTACTATAGGTAATATATTTATTTTAAATAATTCTAAAAGTAATTATAATAATAATATAGCTATTAGTTAGATTTTAAAACTATAAAAAACTATAGCTATTTCTAGTGCAGAAGCAGAATATATAGCTTTAAAAGAAGCTACTAAAGAAAGTTTATATCTTAATAACTTTATTAAAGATCTTTTTAATAATAATTTTATTTAAGAATTTAGTCCTATTTTTAATAGAAGTAATATTATTAAAATAGACTCTTTAAGTACTATAGAACTAGCTAAAAACTCTATTTTTTACGCTAGAACTAAGCACGTAGATATAAGTTATTACTTTATTAAAGAAGATCTACTAGATAATAAAATAGATCTAGTTTACAAGAACACTAGTACTATTCTAGTAGATAATCTAACTAAACCTACTAGTTATTCTAAACTTAAGAATTTTATAAATAGAATTAGTCTAGTTAAACTAGATTAATTATTTATAACTAGTTATTATTATTATTATTTATAATAATAAAAATAGTATATTAATACTATTACTATAGAGCTTAGGTTTTTAACCTCTAAGTTCTTATACTTTAGAGATTCTAGTCTAGGCTTTATATTTAGTTATTATTATATAACTATTTATATTAGCAAATAGAAATAGAAATAGAAATAAGTTTTTAGTTTTAAGATAGTTATTAAAACTTCTTATAAATTATTATTAATAAGTTAGTTATAAAACCTACTTATATTTTCTTATTTTTTAGTTATAAAACTACAGCTTAAAAGAGTATATAAAGATTATAATAACTTAGTTATTATTATCTTTTTATTATTAAGCTTTGTTAAGATTACACTTATTATTATTTCTTAACAAATTAGAAAAATTCCTAGTAAATCTGATTACTTACATAATTAAGATTCTAGTAGCTAGTTTTAATCTACTATACTAGAAAATTCTAAAACACCTCTATTTATTTTAGCTTAGCTATTATTAGAGTTATTACGTAAGATAATAACTCTTATTTTTCTTATCTCTCTTTCTATAATTACTAAAAGATTTAGTAATAAACTAATTATTTGTTTATGTAATATAACGTAAAAACTAATATAATTAGTACTAGTCTAGATTATAAATCTAAGAAAATAAGAAGAATTTAGTAGACTTAAATTATAAATCTAAGAATAAAGTAGATTTAATTATAAATCTTTATTTTTAGGTAGAAATAAGTAGATATTTACGTAATTATTCTAGTAGCTATTTTCTATAAAAGAAATAGTAATTCTCTATAGTTATTCTTTACCTAGTAATAATATTATTACCTTTTACTTATTATCTAATTTGCAATTACTTTATTACAATTTTTATTAGTTATACTATTTATTATAGTATTTAACTACTTTGTTCTAATAAAGCTATATTTTATTATTAGAGAATAGTTCTTGTTACCTATCTATTCTTTATACTTATTACTTTATATTCTTATAATAGAGTAATAAAATATTATTAATATAGAAAAGAATAAGAATCTTTTATTCTTAATTAAAGAAGAAGTAAAGCTCTTTTTAAGAAGCTATTATACTAATAAATCTTAGTATTTCTAAAAACTTCTTATACTATAATAGTAGAGAGTTTTATAATTTATAGAGCGCGTAGTTAAGCTATCTATATAATTTTAGCTTTTTAAAGCTATCTAGTATTCTATAAATTACTAGATTCTTTACTATAATTTTTATATTTAAAAATACATTTATAATATTAAACTACTTAATTTTTTAAATTACTTTAAATAGTAATTACTATTATAGTGTAAAAGAACTTTAAAGTAAAAGTTACTATATAAGTAGAGTTAATTAAGTTCTTCTTTTAAAAATTACTATAAACTATAATTTAAGCTTTATATTTAAAGAGAAGCTTATAGTAACTTTTATTATAAAGTTTAGTAACTTATTCTTTAGATTATAATTATATAGCTTACTTAAATAATTTTTTCTAATAATTAACGTCTATTTATTAAGCGTATAGCTTATAAAGAAGTTAAATAGATTTTATAATACTCTAAAGAAAGGTTATAGTAATAGCTTATAAAGCTAATAAAAAAAAATTAAAATATATAAATAGTAGCGTAATTACTATACTTACTACGCCTTATACTAGTAATTCTTATATTTTAGATAGCTTTAATAAAAGTCTTAAGAGCTTACTTATCTAAATAGCCTAATCTTTAGTACTAAAAGTTAGCGTTACTAGTACGTAATTATAGAACTTATAATTAAGTAATAGTATTTATAATAATAAAATTAAAAGAATAAAGAAAAGTATTATATTTAATAAATAAAAGGTTAAATCTATACTTAAGAGTTATAAAAATAATAGATACCTTTAGCGTACTTATTTTAATTATATACTTATAGCTTATATACTATATACTACTATTTCTAAAAAGCTTCTCTAAGATAATATTAGTATAGAATCTAGAGATAATCTTTACACTAGTAAGTATAAAATTAGTCTTTTTAAGTTTTTAAAAAGTACTAAAAATAAGATAAAGTATATAGCTACTAATACTAATTACTAGAAAAATTTAGCTACTAGCTTTTACTATTTCTCTATTAGTCTTAATAAAAAAATCTAGCTTAATTAAAGTCTTATTATTAACTAGGTAAACTACTTCTTTACTATTAAGAATTATACTAGCTAAGAGTATATAAGGCTTAAAGCTTATACTAAAGATAAAAAGTCTAAACTTAGTAATTAGTTTTTTTAAGTAAATAATAATAGAGACTATATTACTTAAGTACTTAGAAGCTAAAGCGCTTATTTTGTAGTCTAATAACTTAACTTTCTTATATAAGTTACTTTACTTCTCTTTATAATAGCGCTTTTAAATTTTTTACTTATTTTAAGTAAAAAGCTTAGTAAATAAAACACCTAGTAGCCTAAATCTAGTAATTATAGTTTATAATTAAAAGTATAATATTAGCTTCTATTTATATTTTATATTAAGCTTATAAAAGTAGAATTTTAGTAGTAAGTCTAACTACTTTCTACCTAAGTTAGTAGAAGTAGAAAGTTAATCTATAATAGTGTTAAAGCTTATATTAGCTTTACTCTTTTTAGAAGTAATTAATATCTTCTATAGAATAATACTAAATACTTTACTAAGATTATAAAGACTTAATATGTTTTTTCTAAAAGCTATAGTAAATAATTAATTAAATTACTACTAGTAAGCTTACTTAGAACTAAACTTCTTAATTATAATAAAAAAGTTAGTAATTATAAAAAGTTTTTTAACTTCTAAGAGCTTAAAAATCTTTACTTCTTAGTAAAGTATTAACTAGTTAGTAAACTACTTCTTAGTAGTACTTTCTTAAGTTATTTTAAGATAAGTATAATACTTTATATAAATATATATTATATAGTCTAATTAGTAAGTATAAGTATAGTTTTAAGATTCTTTATAAGAGACTAGACTATTTTTTTATTATTACTTATAGTTATAAGTAATAAGTACTTAAGTATAATAGTATATATAATCTAGTTTTTAATATAATTAATTCTCTTATACTTTTTTAGCTACTACTTAGAATTATAGTTTTAGTAAGCTATAAAAGTAGTACTATTTTTAGTCTTATAGTTATAATTTTATAAAAGAGTATTATACTTATAAGTAGCTTTATTATACTAATTCTTTTAATTTTTAGTTAGTTTTAGGTTTATAGAAAAAAAAGCTAGAGCTATAATCTCTAGAACTAGAAGATTAGAGAACTTAGGCTTCTAAGTATTTATATATATAATATTTTAAAGATTAGAAATAATCTTTTTCTAAATACTCTTCTTATCATAGTATTACTTAAGAAGCGTAAACTAGATATTTTAGTTAGATTACTTTTTAAGAAGTATACTTATAGCTATAATAGCTATATTATAATTACTTATATCTATAGAGTTAAAGTATAGAATTAAGTTAGTTAACGCGTAAGATTACTCTAAAATAAATATAAATATAGACTAAAGTATAATTTTAATTATAGAGAAGTTTTAATTAAAGAATATTAAAGAAAGTAAAGTAAAAAGAAATTAATTAATCTATCTTCTAGTAAGCTTTAATATATAGTAGAAATTAGTTCTATAATTAAGTAGCTAAGCTTATAAGTATTAGAGCTAGAGATAATTTATAATTAGAGATATTTAAGTATATTATAATTATTATACTACTAAAGAAAGTTAGAATAAAATCTTTAGCTATATACTTAAGAGCTAAGCAATTACGTATCTAAGATTATATAATTATTACTACTCTCTAACTTTAATACTATCTTCTAATAAAGATATTAAATTTATAATAATAATACCTAAGTGTTTAAAATATAGTATTAAACTTTATTTAAAAGAGTATCTATTACTTTTATAATTTAATTCTAGGTAAATATACTATATACTAGATTACTCTTAGAAACTATATATTTGTTACCTAATTAAAGCTATAGTTTATTTTAATCTTTTTACTATTAAGGGCTAATATAATAGTAATTTCTTTTTAAAGCTAGAAGTTGTTTTCTCTATATACTTATATTATATATCTTTAAATAATCTTTAAAATTCTATAACTTTACTATAGATATAGAGACTTAGATATTTAAAACTAAATTATATTATATTCTTAATAACACTAAAGTACTTTCTTAAATTAAGGTTAGTAGTAACTTCTTACTTCTTTTACTTTCTAATTAGTAGACTTATATAAATTACTAATTAATAATTTCTTACACTTTCTAAATTAAAGAAAGATAAATTATATTTTTTAACTTCTATTCCTAAGATTTACTATATATTTAATGTCTTTTTACTTATTACTTTACTTTATAGTAGACAACTCTAGGTAAAGAAAGAATTTTCTATTTAAGTACTAGTTAATTTTAAGGTCTAGATAACTAAAGACGTAGAACTCTTATTAAAAATTATAGTTATATACTACACTATTAACTTAGATAGTGCTTTTAGAGAAGTAGTTATTAATAAAGTAGTATTTAATATAAAAGTATATAGATATAGAACTACTTATAATATTATTAAAGAAATTATATATAATAGATCTATAGTAAGTAGAAATAGATATAGGTAAAAGTATAAGTATACTATAAAATATTTAGCTAGATAAGATTACTTATAGTACTAAAAGCTAATAATTCTTATAGTTATTCTAGACTTAGAAGGTATAAAGCTTTATTTAGTAAAAGTATATAGAAGAATTATTCTATTATAAAGAAAAGAGTTAAATATAATACTCTCTTTATAGTTAAATTCTAGTAATATAATTAATATCTATATAGAAACTTCTAAAGATTAATCTTCTATAGTGTAAAGATAAGAGTATCTACTTAGATAATATAAAAAGTCTCTTAACATATATAATAAACCTACGTTATAGTCTTTTATACTAGATTAAAAGCTATTATTAAAGTAGAATTATTTCTAATAAAAGATAAGTGTAAATGTATTTTACTTAATTAAAAATTTATTTTTAAATTACTTCTATATATATCTTATTATAATATCTTTATTACTATAAATACTTTGTATTAGATAGTCTATCTAGTAATAAAATTATTTAATCTAGGTATATATAAAGATAAAGCTTCTTAGTAAAATAGCTTAACGCTTTAGTTAAAATACTTATAAACTTTTCTTAGATACACTAGGCCTTTTATATATTTATAAGTTAAAAATAGATTACTACTAAGTAGTAAATAGTTTAATATTAAATCTATTTTCTTTTATTTTCTTTCTATTATTAGGTTCTAGCTCTAAAGAGTCTAGGCTAACTTAGCTATAGCTATAAATACTTTATAATTACTATTATAGCTTAGTAGTAATTTATTTCTAGTCTACTTAGAGTAATATATATAATTATTGTCTAATATTATATATCTAGTATTTAACTAACTCTATTATTCTATATCTAAAAAAATATTTTGTAAAAAACTTTATTTTTAGATAAGTAATAATTTTAACTTAATATAAGTATTAGTAATTCTTATTAAATTCTATATTAAGTTTAGTAGTAAAGATGTCTTATCTATCTAAGTATTTTTTATTATTTAACCTATACTTTATAAGCTAAAAGTATCTATTAAATAGTTTCTAAAAGTATTTTAGATCTTTATTTAGTTACTAATTTATTAAAATTTTAATAGCGCTCTTAGAGCTTTAGAATTTTAAGTATATACTTAGCTATAAGTTAAGGCTTATAGTAATTAACTTTTTACAGACCTTTTTTTAGTATTTTTTATAAATTATATTATACTAAAAACACTAGACTTTCTATTACAGTAGCTACAACAACTCTACTAATAATACTTTTCTCTATTATCTATTTTTCTTGTATCTCTTAATTATCTTAATTTTTTTATTCTAATTTAATTTTTTTTTATATAGTATTCTATTAATTAGTAAATAGCTAGACTAGAATTAAGCTAAGTATTACCTATATTTACGCTACACTATTCTTATTCTAAAAACGCTTTTTAAATTATTCTTCTTTCTTACTAAGTATCTAGTTCTTTTCTATCTATTTAAAAGCTTTTAGAGCCTTAATTTACTACTTTATAATAAAAAGAAAGCTTCTCTTTTTTTTCTATAAAATAAAATATTCAGCTATATAAATGTCTATAGCGTTATTATTATCTATAGAAACTATTCTATTTATATTATATATAACCTAGATATACTTACTATATAAAATAACCTACTAGTAGTTTTAGTAAAGTTAGTTAATAAGCTTAGTAATAGTACTTACTTTTATATATAGTAAGAGAGTATTATTACTAGCGTATATTAGTATAATAGTAGAAAGTAGAACTAAAAGTCTAGTTAGCTATTACTACTATAATAGAGGTAGCTATGTTAGAGATATAATATAGTAGCTAGTAATAAAGTAGTTTTTATATTAGCTTTGCTTTTAAAGCTTAATTAATTATTTATATTTATAAAAGTAGAGAAAGAGATAGTAACTAAGACTATCTAACTACCTAGTTAAGTATATAAAATAAATCTACGTATTCTTAATATATCTATAAATTATAATATTACTATAACTAAGGTTAACGCGTAACTTGTAATAGGCTAGCGCCTATAGACGTTACTTATTAAGTTTTTAGATATCTACTAGTAAATAATTTTATTAAAAATAAAGTTAGTTTTTAGAATTAGAGCTTAGTAAGCTAAGATACTAACTCTAATACTCTAACTAATAAATTCTATACTAATATTCTATTATAGTTTTATATATAATTAGATAGGTAGATAGAATATATATTAAATTTAAAGAATTATTTTTATAATACCTAAGGCAGCTTATATTAAGAGAGAAAAAAAAAATACTTAATACTTAGCTATTTTAGCTAGCTATAGGCTAGTTAACCTTACTCTTTATAGAAATATATAGCTATAAACTAGCTTAATATTACTTTATTAAGTATACTAGTATAGAAATATAAGTATAACGTAGTTAAGTAATATAGTATATAATTATTATAGTAAAGTGTTAATATAGAGTAAAGTAATAAAATATAGTTAGTAACTTTATATAGTAATCTGAATATAAGTATATTTTCTAAATACTTTATACTTAATATATATAGCTATAATAGTTAATAAAACTTTTTTTTTAATATTTACTATAAATTTAGTACTTTAATAATAATAATAATATACTTATACAGAGTAATAGTAATAAAAGCTTCTTTAGTATACTTAAAGATAGACTTAAAGATAGTAATAAGTAAACTATAAAGCTATAAAAATATTAAAATATTTTTTAAAGTTAATATAGAAGTTTTCTAAAAGAAAGCTCTAAGTACAAAAAGTAGAAGTTTAAGTATAGTATAATATATTCTTTCTCTTGTAAAGATTATAATAACTTAGTTATTATTATCTTTTTATTATTATTAAGCTTTGTTAAGATTGCACTTATTGTAATTTCTTAACAAATTAGAAAAAATTCCTAGTAAATCTAATTGCTTACGTAATTAAGATTTTAGTAGCTAGTTTTAATCTGCTACACTAGGAGATTCTAAAACACCTTTATTTGTCTTAGCCTAGTAAATATTAGAGTTATTACGTAATTTAATAACTCTTATCTTCTTATCTCTCTTTCTGCAATTACTAAAAGATCTAGTAATAAACTAATTATTAGTCTATACAATACAACGCATAAACTAATATAATTAGTACTAGTCTAGATTATAAATCTAGAAGATAAGAAGAATTTAGTAGACTTAGATTATAAATCTAGAAATTAATAGAAATTAAGCAGATTTAATTATAAATTCTTATCTCTAGGTAGAAATAGGCGGATATTTACGTAATTATTCTAGTAGCTATTTTTTATAAAAGAAATAGCAATTCTCTATAGTTATTCTTTACCTAGTAACAATATTATTATCTTTTACCTATTATTTACTCTGCAATTATATTGCAATCTTTATTAGTTAATACTATTTATTATAGTATTTAACTACTTTGTTCTAACAAAGCTATATTCTATTATTAGAGAATAGTTCTTATTACCT
>NW_026056834.1:0-42180 GCF_023758085.1 Alternaria hordeiaustralica | reverse complement strand
ATATTAATAATAATAAAAGTAATAAATTTCTTACTCTATCTAAGTCTAAAGGCTTATTAGTCTAGAAGACCTCTAGTAAGAAGAAGAAGAAAAGTAAGAAGTAGGTACGTTGCTTAGTTATAGGCTGTAATAATAGTAGCTATTCTCTGCATATATTTATAGACGTAGTTTAGAGCTTAGTTATAGCGTTTAATATATATATATCTAAAACTACTTAAAACTATACCTATAATACATATGCCTAATACTTATTCTAGTTAAAATCTAGCTTCTTTGTTAGAATAACTACTAATAATTACTAAGGTCTAGACAATACCTATTCTATATTCTATTTTTCTTCTATATTAACTAACTAATTATCTAGTTAAGCTCTTAGCTGTAGGCTTCTTTAAACTTTAGTTAACTCTAGAGTATCTAGAATATCTTAGCTATACGTAGGCTATTTAGGCGTCTTATTATTATTATTACTACTTACTTCTTAATCTATATTATTAGTTTTATTAGTAGAGAACATAGTTATAGCGTAGTCTAGCCTATTAATCTTAGTAAGATCTACTACTATGTGCTAGTAAAAGGCCTTTAGGTAGTTTTCTAGCGTATAACTTTAGAAAGAGGTGCTATTAAGCTCTTCTAACTAATACTAACCTTTCTTATTAACGCTATAAATGCGAAATAGCCTCTTCTACTTAGGCAGAAACTTAGTAAGCGTAGATTAGTTATTTTTGTAGAAAGAGTCTCTTAATAGAATAAGATTACCTAGAGAAAGCTTGCTTAGCTAAAGAACTCTTAACTAGTTAAAATAGTTCTTATTCTTATACCTAAGACGTATAGTATAGTTAATAGACTCTTTAAATTATTTATCTCTATAGTTAAACTAGTAGGCTTATATTATAAGAAGAGTAGATATATTCTAAATATTATTCTATAGAAGCGTCTGCTAAGTTAGAATAGATAGCTTAATAGGTAAGATATACTACTAGCCTAAAACTAAGTAAGCTAGTGTCTTGTTTATAGATTACTTAATAGTTATGTAGTTAGCCTATAGAATATTAGGTAAGTTATCTACCTAGTTACTAGAAAGCTTCTTTAGAGCAGCTATAATAGGCGTATACTCTTACTTAATAAGTCTCTACCTCTAAGAGTAGTAGGCGCTTAAAATAACTCTATTAATTCTCTATTACTTCTAAAGTTCTTTAATAAGGCTCTTATTCTTAGAGCCTCTATTAGCTAATATCTTAAGTAGAATACTCTATTAACAAAATATATTATGTAGTAGAAACTTCTAAATACTCTTTAAGTTATTTTTAGCTAAGGCCTTAGCTTCTACCTATTGTAAAAGGTAGTCTTAGGCAATAATAAGAAACTTCTTACTATTATAACTAGGCAGCATATAAACAACATTAATAGTAATCTATATAAATAGTACTATTAGTAGCTTTATAGGCTAAAGCTCTTCTTAAACTATTACTAATATATATAATTAGCACTTAGAGTAAAACTATATATATTATTTAACTTAATTATACTATTCTTTCTAATAGTAGCGTGCCTACACCTTACGCTAGATACTTTTCTTATCTTAGTAGCTAGACTTATTATAGAGAGATCTAATAATCTTATACTACTTATCTATTAAGTCTACTACTCTTTACAGAGGCTAGCCTTCTAAGAGAATTATAAAGAGATATTATTCTCTAAAGGTTATTTAGAGCGCCTTCTTCTTAAACTTACAAAACTTAGTAGTAGATATATGCTTAGACCTTCTGCGAAATAGAAGCTAGCCTGTAATTACTTATAACTTGTTACTATAGCTATCTACTAGTAGTTAATTATTAAAAGAAAGATTTACCTAGCACATTCTATACGTGTGCGCTAGAGCTTCGCTAAAGATAAGCTAAACTATATTTAGGTGCGCATTAATAAAGTTTTCTATATCTTTCTTAGGTTTATTAGGTAGCTTCTAGCTATCTAGCTTAGGTATTCTTAAAAGAGCATTAGCTACAACGTTCTTTTTACTAGCTATATAGATAATATTAAACTTCTATATATTAAGAAGTGCAAGCTACTAAGTAATTAGAGCTCTAAAGAGATTTGTTGCGCTTTGTTAGAGTTGCGCAATAAGCGTCTTTACATCTATCTTAACTTAGAAGTTTACTCTATAGATATAGAACTAAAACTTCTTTAGAGCAAGTAGAAGAGCCTTACATTTATACTTACTTAAATTCTAATTTCTCTTAGTAGTAAACTAAACTCTACTCTTAAAGCGTACTAGGTAATAATAGCTATTTAGGTTAAGCTACATAATAACTATACTCTAACTCTTCTTACTACTATTAACTATAAGAATAATCTTTTAGATAGACTTAGTGTAGTTAATAGAAACTAGCGCTAGAGTAGTTGTTAGAGTTACCTTAAGATGTTCTATTGCCTGCTTCTACTCTAGGCTTTATTTAAATAGTATATTCTTATAGAGAAGCTTAAATAAAGAGACTATAATAATAGTAAAATCTAGTACCTATACTCTATAGTAAACATAGATTCTAAGAAATATTTAGACTTTCTTAGCGTTATAATAATCTAGCTAACGCGTAATCTTATTAACCTTTTTCTTATTAGAGTAGTAGCTATACTTATTAATTTAATAGTCTATAATAATTATAAAAGAGTAGTAGAAGTTAGACTTATAGCCTAATATTATTACGCCTATACGCTTAATATCTATAAGTACTTTATTAATATTTAAAAGGTGTTTAGCAACAAACTACCTTACACCTAGTTCTATCTTATAGTTACTATAGCGCTTCTTTAGCCTTTTAATATATACGTTATTAAGGTATAGTATATACCTATTAGAGATGTAGTCTCTGCAAATCTTTATTATAATACGTATAAACTCTACTAGAGAGTTTATTATATTTATTAGAAGTATATATTATTATATAAGTTCTAATAGCGTTAAAAAGGCTATTATGTCTCTTAAGTTCTTATATAGTTCTACTTAGTTATACTCTAAGAAGAAGTCTAATAGACTTATAATAATGTATTCTACAAATTTCTCTAAAAACTTATTAGAATTAGGTAGTAGGTTAGCGTCGCAAATTGTAACTCTATTAAGTTTTTAAGCGTTATTAATTAGGCAATACTCTTTATCTTTCTTAGTAACTAAGAACTATAGGTTGTAATACTAGCTCTTATATAACTCTAAGGTACCTCTATTAATATAGTTCTAAATTATATTAATTATAACCTACTAAAGCTTTCTTAGAATAGAGAACTAGTTAGCTCTCTAGGCTTAATATAGTACTATATTAATAATAACTAAAGAGATAACGTCTTTGCTAACTCTTCTAGATTCTCTAAAGTTCTAGGCTAGTGCTACTTCTTATTAGTAGAGAACCTCTAAAAGTATATCTTTTTCTACTAGTAATAACTCTAATAAGATTTTTATCTCTAAAATGCGTTTAGGTATTATTTAAGTACTTTAGAGAAATATAGCGTATTATAGCTTAAAATACTTAGTAAATAGAGCTAATTAGCTATTAGTATTAGGTATTTGCTTTACTACTACTCTCTTCTTCTAGTCTAACTACCTCTTAATAGGTTGCGTTAGTTAGCTAGAGTTATCTATAGATTTAATCTTAACGCTTTTGCGCTTATAAGCTCTATTAATCTAAGCGTTATTTAGCTAACTTACTATATACTTAGTAGCTAGGCGCGTAGGTTTACGCAACACTATAACTATATTAACCTTTAGTATAAGACCTTTATCTACCTTAGCTAGGTTCTTTACCTAGAAGAACGCTTTACTCTATTTTATAGTGTCTTTATTACTAATACTTTCTATAATATTACTTAGAAGTTAGGCTAATAGCTCTTTAACGTTTTCTATCTTAAAAATATATAGGCCTTTATTATCTCTTATTAGTAGGCTTCTATTAGGCCTAAGGCCTATTAACTTACTATTTAATCTTAATAAGTACGCTATTAGATCTTTTCTAAGAGCTCTACGCTTCTTCTATAGAATCTATTTACTAATAGATTATATAAGTATCTAACTACTATTTAGTCTACTATCTCTAACCTTCTCTATTATTATATCTACTACTTCTACATGCGCGTACGCTACGCTGCCTACTAGCTCTTTAGTTACGTGCTAGAGTATAGCGCTAGCTACTACACTTCTATATCTTTTTCTAATATAGGTCTAGTATAAAGACTAGAAGCTATAAGCTTATTACTTCTAGCACACATAAATCTTATATTAGCTTAGCTATCTACGCTAAAGATGTAATAGTACGTTAATCTATTAGTTATATACTTAATACGCGCCTAAGCGTCTGTTAGAAAAGAGTTACCTAGAATAATTAGATTAGTGTAGAATTCTATAATAAAGAAGTTTATTTAGACTTTAATCTAGTCTATAATAATAAAGACACTCTAGACAATACCTATAAAGCTTACTATACTTCTATTTATAGTAACTATCTAAGCAGCCTTTATACTATCTAGTAGTAATATAATTAGTAATATAGCTCTCTTAGCTACTTCTCTCTTAATAGTGTTTAGCTTAGCGCCTAAGTCTAAGAGGTAGAGAAAAGAGTTCCCTCTAATATTAATAGAGACCTTTAGGTAGTCTTAACGTAAGTGCTTAATACCTATTAGTTAGTTATACGCTTAATTATCTCTTAGATAGTTATAATCTATGTCTTTAGAGTTATACTCTTAGTCTTAATCTATAATAATATGCTATTATATATAGCTAATCTTTTAGTTAGTCTAGTGTTCTACCTTTAGGCTATAGCAGTTAACTACTCTACTAGCTTCTGCTTCTACTAGTACGTAGTTAGAGAGAGTGCTAAGAGTAATTGCATTAACTGCAGCGCCTAAGAGCTTATTAAACTTCTATTCTTCTTTCTTTTCTTAAAGCTTCTCTTATCTAGCCTATTATCTTAACGTCTCTATAACATTAACTTTAAGCTTATCTAGCTTCTTATTTATATAGTTAGAGTTAAATAGCGTTTTATAGACTTTAGGTATATTACTAAAAAGAGTACTAATCTAAAGAGAGATTAAAGTGCCTAGAATACTATAGATTATAGCCTGTGTATTAGGCTTAAGCTTATTAATAATCTTACACTTTCTTAGTTACTTATTAGTTATCTTAGGCTTTAGTTCTAATTATTCTTATAGTGTTCTAGATACTCTATTATCTAGTTATATAAGATTGTCTTCTTTACTAAATTAGATAACTCTCTTCTTATTTAGCGCCTAATAGCTTAAAGAGTATTCTATTCTATTCTTATAACCTTAGAGATAAGAGATATAATTATTACTAGGTCTTTGTAGTATTATCTTCTTCTAAATCTTAGAAAGATTATAAGATACTACCTTCTTAGATTCTAAAGATGCTTTAGAAATAGTTATAGCTATAATAGTGTTATTGCATTAATTTAGGTTCGCTAGACGTAGATAGTAGTTTAATTTGTCTTTAGCAAAGATGCTTAAAAGCTTCTAGAATTATTCTACGTTATCTACTTAGAGGCTTCTAGTAGAGTCTAGTATAAGCTAAACTAAAATAGCGTTATTCTCTACACTAATTAGAGCCTTTAGGTTACTAAACTAGGCGTTAACTATAAAAGAGTTAATATTCTTCTTTAGAAATTATTACTTAATCTTAGCTAAAATACTCTTAGCCTATAGTCTTTAGCCTAGGTTATTAATATAGCTCTAGAGGTTCTCTAGCGTACTCTACTAAAGTATATTCTATTTATCTATATATAGCTAGCTCTTGTCTATATACGCTTAAAGAGTTAGATAGTTCTACTTATAATAGTTGCTCTTATTATATACCTAATAATTTATAGTTACTCTAAGAGCCTGTCTATTCGCAGTACCTTAATTATATCTAGTTTCTAGATTCTAAAAGCCTTAGAAGTTATTACAGAAAGTCTAACTAGTGTTCTATTAGTAACTACTATATTACTGCTACTACTAAGGTTAATACTAGTTATTTAGCTAGAATTGCCTTTAGCCTTAGAGTAGGTACGCTCTTAGGTAGTTTGCGCGTTTATTAGCTTAATAGTCTACTTTGCTGCGTATATTAGAGTTATTTATAAGTTTAGTTTTGTAGTAAGTCTACTAGATCTTCTATAGTTCTATTTCTAGGCTAGCATAATTAATCTTTAGGTTAAGTATCTTATTAACTAAGTTATCTACTTCTGTATTAGTAGGTACTTTTTCTAGAGAAGACTAGAAGGCATAGAGCCTAAGCAGCTTGTCTTAGAGTAGAACGTTAAGCTTAGGTAGCTAGAAAGCCTGCGTGTAGTTGTCTTAGAGAGTTAGTGCTAGTTACTAAGGTTACTAATAGGCTATTAGCTGCGCTAGGTTAAATTTAACTTCTAGAATAATCTCTTTAACTACTTTAGAGGGGTTAAGTATACAAGCTTCTTTCTCTACCTCTAGACAGGTAGTAAGGTAGTTACTAATCTTAGTGTAGTTAAATGCCTTTAGGTTGTTAGTCTTTAAACTAAACTTATTAAGTATCTTTATAGTATGCCTAAAAGGTAGTCTCTTAACTAGGTAGAAACCTTAGCAATCTTTATTAATAGTTAATGCTTTAATATAGCGCTTGCTGCGAATCTAAAACTTCTATAAGTACTTCTTAATATTTAGATTAGACCTTGCTTAGCACTAGAGAAGCTAGTGCTTAAAGTACTTAGCCTAAGCTTTCTGTTAGTCTTTGTTATTAGTATAAAAGAGCTTTCTAAGAGCCTCTCTAAACTTCTTCTAGAATTTAGTAACTAGAGCGTTAGAATATTTGTTTAAGGCTTAGATAATTACTCTCTACTTAGGTTTATAGTACGCTAAAAGGCAATTAATCTTTATCTTATCTATAAACTTATAGTACTTCGACATATTCTTAAAACGCTTAAGAAACGTAGTAACGTTAGTTCTATTAAATACTAGAACTATCTCTAATAGGTATAGAGAAAGCTAGGTAGAATAGACTAGAGAGTAATTGTCTAGCTACTAGAGAGACTAAGCTATTATCTAAAGAAGCTTTGCTATATTATTATTCTAGAGTTGTACTAGAGGTTATGCCTAAGGCTGCTAGCTAGTAGTGCCTAAGAACTCTAGAATATCTAGTATCTTAATGTTCTTCTAGAATAATATAGGTGTTACTTTAGGTTTTATAGGCTTAGTTTAGAGAGGTAAAGATAGTTATTTAATAAACTAGGCTTTTAAAGAGGCTTTAGCAACTAACTTAGATTATTTATTAACTTTAGCCTTATTAGATTAACTCTTACTTATTTATACAAGGTAGTACATAAGTATTATAAATAGTATAATAGCTAGTGTAAATATTAAACGTATAAGTGCTATTAATTAGGTTTAACTATTTACTTACTAATAAAGTTAGATGTCTTTTGCTAGAAGAACTATTACTGCCTTTTTTATATACTATAATAGCTTTCTACTACTATCTTATTATTTAGTCTCTTCTTTTCTAGCTGTGCTAGAATTAAGATCTACTACGTTAGCTCTTCTAACCTTTCTTAGATCTTATTATTTATTCTTAGTAGAATAATATAGCTATATACTTTCTATTATATTATTTTCTATCTGTGTAGCTATCTAAAGAGTAATTAGCCTAGTCTAAACCTCTTATCTAGCCCTTTATATTACTTAGCGTAGTGCTACTATAGCTATATTATCTATTAGCCTACGTAGTAGTTATTATTATCTAATTATTTATATTATTAGAAGTCTCTTAGTGCGCCTACTTCTTAGGTATCTATACTATTAGGTTTCTGCAGCTTATAGTTTGCTTCTAAGTGTCTCTTAGGTATACTATTCTACGTATTATCTTATTCTCTATTTTATATACTTGCCTGTTACTTATTCTATTATATTACGTAATAATTATATCTCTTCTAAAGTCTAGTCGAACTATTGTTCTAATAAGCTTTTAGTAGGTAAAATGCGCACTTAAAGGTAGCGCGCAGCTTTTCTAAGGTAGAAAGCTAAATAGGTTAAGTTTTAGTTAGTTACTATATATAGTAGAGTAATTAGAAGTATCTCTATTAGAATAGGTACTTAATATAGTTAATTGTATTATGTGTGTGTTGTTATTATTCTTGTCTAAACGCTATTTAGACCTAGCTTTCTCTAGCGCACTAACTCTTAAGCCTAATAGCTATTTAGCCTATTATTATATTACTAGTTTTACTACTATACTATCTATAGAAAAACGTCTAGATAGATATACTTATAGCTAACGCGCTGCAAGGTTATAACTTTTTATACTCTACTATTTAGATTAACTCTTTAGTAATTATTAGTTATGTTCTTAATCTCTTATTACTATATTTATTACGTAAATTTTTTAATTTAGCGCTTTACTACTATAGCTATATCTTATCTCTAGATAATCTATTATTTAGATTACTTCTTTATAGAGCTATAGCTATAACTACTTTATACGCTATCTTCTTCTTACTAATTAGGTTACGCCTCTTATAGGTAATGCTCGTAGCTTTAGTACTAACTATCTTACCTCTACTTCTTAGATTAACTCTTTATAGATAGATAGTTACTTACGTATCTTACTTATTTTATCTTTAGTCTATAGATTATCTACTTCTTAGAGCTAGATTTTATTACTATAGAGCTATATATTCTTTACCTAATGCGCAGACCTATATGTATCTTATTACCTAGTCTAATATTATTCTATTAACGTAGTCTTTCTCTTCTAACTATAATAGAATCTTAAGGTAATAGAATCTTACTCTCTACTACTTTCTAAGTAGTAGGCGCGCTTTCTATAGCTAAGGCGTTTACGTTATCTTTTACTTTAACTCTTACTATAAGCTAATAAAATAGCGCGTAGCGTGCAAAGCTGTTTAACGTCTTAACTTTACCTTTTACCTTTACTTTAATCTTTTTTATTAGTGTCTTACTTACCTAGCTAGCGTAGCGTTATATCTAAAGAATATTATTTACTTCTATTAGTCTATTCTTCTATCTTCTACTCTTCTTTAACTAATCTTATTATTAGTCTATTAGTTATCTTTGCTATCTACTCTATTTGTCTAACTACTAGTTTTGTAGAAGCTTAAGGTAAGGTTTACTTACTAATCTTATTAATAGCGCTGCTATCTGTGCCTAGTAATAATAACTCTACTACACTAACTAGTAGTTAACTACAGAACAAGTCTCTAAAGCGTAGCTTCTCTACTACTATTATTATAAAGTAGCCTACTAGAAAGCGCTATAGGCAGCGTCTAATTAAGTATAAGAACTAGCTAATAGAATCTAGCGCTTCTTTTTAACGCTAGCTTCTTAAACTATTATAGACTAGTAAGAAGCTTTCTAATACTATAGATATACTATAGAATAAGCTAGAGCTCTTTTTTAGTATTACTATAGCGTCTCTTATAGGCGCTATATACTATAACAACACTATCTAACGCTTGCTTAATTATACCTTAAAGACTCTTACTAAGATAGATTTAACTCTAGCGCAGAACTTACTCTATTAGACTAAGGTAGTACCTTAAGTTAATATAATAGCTAATATTCTCTTTAACTAGGCTTAACCTTCTTACTACACTAATCTAAGAAAGTAGAATAAGCTAAACGTGCCTTAACGCCTTACCTATGTTATTCTTAGCCTTACTAAGCTACTATTTAAGAATAACTAAGTGCTACTAGAATATATAAATATCTCTTCTAAGCTTTAGAATTAATATTTATAGTAGGTTATTAAGATATTTAAGTAGAATTCTAATCTAATAAAAGTAAGCTTTAGCGCAGAGAACTCTACTCTATATCTATACTAGTCTATTACTAATCTATCTAGTAGCTATAGTAAACTAAAAGGCTATAATATTTACTATATTAATAATACTAATAATAGCAACGCATCTAGTTAGAATAGTGTTACCTAGTTATTAGAGGTTAAGGCTAAATTTCTTACTATAGAGAATATTAACGCTCTAACTACCTATAATAAAGCGTTCTATTATTGCTAAGAGTACAAAAATTCTAACTCTGCCTATTTTCTAGACCTATCTTATCTCTCTAACCTACTAGATAACAAACGCAACCTCTTTGCACTATAAATTAATAAGAATACTCTTTAAGTTATAGAGTTAGCCTATATTAAAGCTCTAAGTAATAAGCTATTTAAAGTTAATTAGGTAGATAGTAATCTTACTACTCTATCTATAACACTAGAGAATAAAAAGAAAAGTATTCTATATATTCTAAAGAGTGCTTCTATTACTTCTTTAATAACTTCTAATATTCTTACTACTTAACTAGCTCTAAGTAACCTAGCTATAGATAGTAACTATTTCTTTACTCTAGAGAATAGCTACCTTAGTAAAGAGCTTAAGCTTAAGTAGGCTAAAGTAAAACGTAATAAGTAGTATAAGTAGCTATAGTAAGTATTATGTATTAACTTTAGCTAGATAGATAGGCGTAACTACGTTTTCTTTCTTAGTAAGTTAATCTAGCGTCTTAGCGCAACCTTATTATTCTATATCTAGAGTATTTAGTTAGAAGTTGCAGCGTATCTAGGCGTAGTTAGCACTAATAAAGCTACTAGTTTTAATGCTAGTAATCTTACTTAGCGCGCTAATAAAGCTACTCTTAACTAGGTAATAGATAACTTCTTATACTAACTATTTACTAAGCTAGTAACTAGTAGATACTAAAAAGCTCTAAGTATACTCTATGTTAAGCGTTAGTCTAAACTACGTCTTTCTAGCTAAAAGAGACTATATTTGCTATAGGCGTAAACTACTACTACTACAAGTATCTTAGGCTAAAGCGCTATAGCTACTAGTGTTTATTAAAAAGAATAGAAGTAGACGCTAGCTACACTGTAGTAATAGCAGCGTAATAAGTACTATAAGTATTATATTTATAGTACCTGCCTTTGTAACCTTATAGGCCTAGGTAAAACTATTTCTTTTATTACCTTATATATAGCGTACCTAAACTTCTAGAAATACTATATTAATTAGGTAACACTTTAACTCTTATAGGTATAAATAGAAGCTAAGATCTAAGCAGCTATTAATAAATTAAATATAATTTGCAACCTAGAGCTCTTATAACTCTACCTTATTCTTACTATACTTTATTTTATCTAATAGACTGCTAGAGCTATAGCTAACTTCTTAGAACTACTTAAAGTCTTTATCTATAGCACTTCTAAGCGTAATAAAACTATAAAACTAAAGCCTAATCTATAGCTATTTAGCACTACTAAAAACTATCTTATACGTAGCAAAAATATACTTATAGAGAATAATAAATTAAGTATATACAACATTATTATATTATAGTAGAGTAATTAGAAGTATCTCTATTAGAATAGGTACTTAATATAGTTAATTGTATTATATGTGTGTTATTATTATTCTTGTCTAAACACTATTTAGACCTAGCTTTCTCTAGCGCACTAACTCTTAAGTCTAATAGCTATTTAGCCTATTATTATGTTACTAGTTTTACTACTATATCTCTTCTACACTTAAGAAGAAGGCCTTTTCTTCTTCTTAAGTATAAATAAGAGAATAGCTTTTAGATATTCTCTTCTACCTATTATATTACTAGATTCTATCTACTTAATCTAAATATACTATGCGCTAAACTTCTATCTAGAAATCTAAATACAAAATCTCTTTAGGCTATTTCTATTCTAGTATATCTCCCTCTATTACTCTTTTTGTTTTAATTTAATCTCTTTTGCTAGCCTATAGCCTCTTCCTCTATTTCTCTAGTATATTCTAAACCTTATCTTAATTACTTTTAATATTAGCGGCTAATAATCTCTTAGGCTTAGATCTATGTCTTTCTTAGGTTTAATCTTTGCTTTTCTATAGCGCCTACTTATCTAGCGCTTAACTCTCTATAATATTAGTCTTTTCTCTAATAGATATTCTATTATCTCTAGTGTATTACTAGTGCATCTATAGAGATATTCTAGAAGGTTTACACGTACTGCACTACTATTAGAACCTATACGCTAGTTACTTTACTTTTTTACCTAAGAGCTTTTTAGCGCTTAGTAACTAGGCTATTAAAATAATAATATTGCAACTTTTCTTCTTGTGTATAGTAATTACTACTCTTAACTCTACCTTTACGCGCGTAGCCTTTTACTATTCTCTCTCTATCTTCTTCTCTTCTTCTACTCTACTCTACCTTAACCTTCTTTCTTTACTATAGCTTTACCTAAGCGCTCTAAAGGCGAGTTAGCTACTGTAGATACTATACTAGTTACTATATCTATCTTCTATACTTAGAAGCTTACTACTAAGCTAGCTATTATATTTAAGGCTAATAACAGCTCTACTATCTCTACTACTATATCTACTCTTAAGCCTACTATAGCTAAGTAAGCTACTACTATTACTACGTACGCGCTTGCGCTTTCTAAGCTAACTTCTACTAATAAGATAACTATTAAGCCTAAGGCTATAGATAATTCTACTACTATTACTGCTTAGCCTATAACTAAGAGTACTAGTAATAATACTACTCTATTATTCTAACCTTCGCGTGCGCCTAAACAGCTGTTAGCTAAACCTACTCTACCTACTCTACCTAAAACTATGCTTTTAATTAAAGCTAAGACTAGCGCTAGTATTAGCTAAACTAATACTATTATAACTAACGTGCCTAATACTACTCTACTACTCTTCTCTATCTATAACGTTAACTCTGCTAGCTCTTCTTAGCCTAACTTAGCTCTAATAAAAGCCTCTTAAACGCCTACGTCTTGCCTTTCTAAGAAGTAGAAGAACTAGAGTAAGTCTCTGCGCTTTTCTATCTTTACTCTAACTAAGGCTATTAAAGAAGATAGGCGTAGTATACGTATAGTAAAGTTATATAAGTATAAAACTTCTAACTCTAGTTATAATTAGTATATTATCTAGCGTAAGTCTTTTCTCTTCTCTAGAGCCTTTTAACTAAATATTATTCTAATATCTTCTATCTTATTAGTAACTAACTAGAGAGCCTATATTATTACTCTTAGCTTTACTATAGATATATAGAATTACTTACATACCTTACAAAGCGTAGAACACATACTTAGGCCTTCTCTATCTATTCTAGCTACTAATTAGAAAAGCTATTAGTCTAATATATAGGTTAATACTTATAGCAACTTCTACTTAGCTAATCTAGAGATAACTATTAGCAAATTCTTTTAGTTAGATAATAAGTCTACGCGCTAGCTATTTAACTCTAATATAGAGGCGCTTATACTATCTTATTACTTTAGCGCTAAGTTAGTTAGTGTAATTAATTCTTTAGTTAAGAATTCTTCTATTAAGATTATTATCTATAGTTAGTGTACGTTATTAAATTATAGAAAGATATTTAGCTAGTATATCTAAGTCTATATTAATAGCTAGCTAATAAAGAGTAGAGTTTGTACTAATTACTTAAAGCATAGTAATTATTAGGTCTACTCTTTTTATAGTAAGTTGCTAACTATTCTTTAGACACTTACTTTCTTATTTCTAGTATCTTTACTAATATATTCTTCTAGAGATCTAAGTAGTAAGGCGCAGCTTTAAGTCTACTATAGCTGCTAAGTCTATAGTTGCCTCTAATATAATTACTAGTCCCTCTAAAGGCGTTCTTACTTATCTTAAAGCTAGTAAGAAGCTAACTACTATATCTAAAGAGAGTAATAAGGCCTTATTTGCCTAGGCTAGCAATAGTATAGCTACTTAGTATAGATACTATTTAAGTAATGTTAACGCTAGTTGCGACTTAGCTTTCTAACTAAGCCTAAAGAATCTTAGCTGCAATTTGCCTAAGAAAGCTTCTAATACTAAGGCTACTTCTACTTCTACTAGCGCAACTTATATTTAGTTATTATTACTACGCTTAAAGATTCTTAGTAAGAGTAATAATAAGTCTAGATTAACTATCGCTAAGCGTTAGAGCTAACCTACAAAGTCTAATCTATCTACTAGCTAGCCTGCTCTAGACGCTGCGCTTTCTATTAGGCCTAATAGCTATTTAGCTACTAGTGTTCTTAAGCCTATTACACTAACTAGAAAACTTTATTATTACGCTCTCTGTGCTATTTCTTCTTCTATCTAGGTTCTAGGTAGTAGTTATAGTTAACTTTATAAGCAGCCTAAGCCTAAGAAGGCTGTCGCTAATAAGGTAGATACTATTAGTAATAATATTATTAAGTCTAAGGCTTCTACTATTACTACTTCTATTACTACTTCTACTAGAACTACTAAGCCTATTTCTTCTTTAACTTCTACTAATTCTATAACTTCTAGCTCTGCTAGCTCTTCTATACGTAGGTAGTTCTCTAGTCTCTTTTCTCTCTAATTAACTCTTAGGTCTATTTGTTCTACTCTATAGTTATAGTAAATAAAATTATAATGTACTTCTAAGTCTTCTTTTATTACCTTATATTCTTACGCCTATAATATTATAATAGCTAAACCTATATTACTTCTCTTCTATACTTAAAAGAAAGAAAGTCTCTTCTTCTTTAGCCTTAGATTCTAAATATTATTTAGATATAATCTTTCTATTATAATATTCTTAGGTTTCTAGTAGTTATTATAATAATACTAGATTCTAAGCTACAATTAAGAAGTACTAATAGTAATAGCCTTAGCAGCCTTTATAATTATATAAAAGATCTTCTAATATCTTTCTAAATTAAAATAATTCTTCTATAAAGTTAAGATCTATTTCTAAGATTCTTAAAGCTGTTCTCTAGCCTGTCTAAGAGCCTTTTCTTATTAGTAGATACTAATCTAAGCGCCTACTTAAGATATCTAGTTAGAGTTTTGCTATAGCTCTAGCTAAGTAGCCTTTAGTTAAATTTCTAACTACTCTAAATGTATTACATTCTATATTATAGTATTATAATATTCTTCTTATATTACTAATATATTCTAAGAGCATTATTACATACTAGCTAGCTTTAAAATTCTAGTATTATAATCTAGTGTCGCGTAGTAGTTCTTATAAGAAAAGTAGGTTTATTGCTATAGGCTTAATAGCTCTTTAGGCAGTAAATATATTAAGTAAATTCTTCTATAATATCTCTATTACTACTTTCTACTCTTTCTACACTTTAACTACCTTATACTCTTCTACGCGCTCTTCTACCTCTTCTTACTCTTTACTTTGCTACTACTACTATTATTCTATACGTATTCTTACTATAGCTTTTAGCTCTATTAACACTACGTCTAAAGGCAAGACTATCTAGTAGTCTATTATTAAGAGCGCGTCTATTATCTTCTCTAACTTTAATAACGCCTGCTCTACTACTCTATAAGCTCTTCTACGTACTACGCCTAAGTAAGCGTCTACTATTACTACGCTAGAGGCTGCTACTTCTAAGCTAACTTCTACTAATAAGATAACTACTAAGCCTAATACTAAGAACTATTTAGCTACTATTACTACTTAGCCTATAACTATAAGTGCTAATAAGTTTAATAAGCTAGATACGCAGCCTTTTAATAACTTTAACTTCTCTACTTTAGATAATAAGAGATCTCTTCTTAGCCTTTAAGAGTAGATTAATATTAAGACGTTCTTAGGTATTACATAAATAGATTTTAACCTTAATAACGCGCTAAGCGCCTCTTAGGCGCTTTAGAGTATTATAGGTAAGAACACTTTACGCTTTACTATACTACCTAACTACTATAAAACTCTATCTAATATTAAGAAATTTAGCCCCTCTATTAAGAGCTCTAGCTCTTCTAAGTCTAAAGTTCTTTCTAAGTTACCTATAAAAAAGCGTCTAGTGCCTAGAGCTCTTAGCAATTAGGTAGTAGAGTTGCACAAGCTACTAAAGCGTATTTCTACCTCTAATACTATTATTAGCTAGAGTAAGTCTACTATCTTTCTTTCTTACTTTCTAAAAGATATTCTGCTAATATTATATTTTTTTATAGTAATACATATATTGCGCGCTAACTTTACTATTAACTAGGTTAAAGACCTCTATAGATATATTATTAACCTTAACACTTTAGAGACTCTAGCTAGACTAGTTCTTATAGTAGCCTACTTTCTAACTTAGAGTAAAAAATCTTAGATTAAGCGCAAAATTAATTTAGCGCCTCTAGACATATCTAAGAACTATTTATTCTTTTATAAGTTCTTCTCTCTTAGTATAAACTATAAGCAAATTATCTTTAAGCCTCTTATTACTACACTTATATACTATTATCTTATTAGCGTAATTAAGTATAAGTTAGCTTTAGGCAAGAATAAAGAGCTTAGTAGATATAATAAAATATATAGCTATTACAAACGTAGTTTAAAGCTTCTATTTAAGTTATATTACTTAGTTATATTAAATAGCTTTCTAATACTATAGAGAACTTGCACTAATTACTACGCGAAGAGCGCAGAACTCTAGTACTCTTTTACTTATAAGTTTCTAACTACCTCTTAGACATCTACTTTCTTAGTATTAGTATAATAGCTAACTTATTCTTAGGTTAGCCTAACTCTTCTAGTAAGAAGGTTATATTTACTAAGCTAGTAGATCTTAATAAGCCTTCTATAGTATTCTACCTCCCTTATTAATTATTCTAACCTTTCTTCTCTCTTAATAGCTCTAATAGCCTAAGCGCACTTTAGTTATATAAAAAGAGTTCTATAGTTTAGGCTCTACGTGCTTCTAAGAAGCTAGTTAGTAATAGTAATTATAACTCTACTAAGAAGTTTTAGAACTTAGATATTAGCAACTATAGTAAGAGTATCTCTAAGAAGAATTATAAGCTAAGACTTACTTAGCTAGAGAAGGCTATAGCTGCTCTAAAGAGTCTTCTAGCTCTACTATCTTCTAAGCGTAAGCGCGTTTCTTCTAAGAGTACTATAAAGTCTACCTCTACTAAGAAGATAAAGAAACTAGTACTACTACCTACCTCTATACGTACTCTTTGCACTTATAAGCCTACTACGTCTTCTACTAAGGCTATAGATATTAATAATAATAAGAGCAATAAATTTCTTACTTTATCTAAGTCTAAAGGCTTATTAGTCTAGAAGACTTCTAGTAAGAAGAAGAAGAAAGGTAAGAAGTAGGTACGTTGCTTAGTTATAGGCTATAATAATAGTAGCTATTCTCTACATATATTTATAGACGTAGTTTAGAGCTTAGTTATAGCGTTTAATATATATATGTCTAAAACTACTTAAAACTATACCTATAATATATATACCTAATACTTATTCTAGTTAAAATCTAGCTTCTTTATTAGAATAACTACTAATAATTGCTAAGGTCTAGACAATGCCTATTCTATATTCTATTTCTCTTCTACATTAACTAACTAATTATCTAGTTAAGCTCTTAGCTATAGGCTTCTTTAAACTTTAGTTAACTCTAGAGTATCTAGAATATCTTAGCTATACGTAAGCTATTTAGGCGTCTTATTATTATTATTACTACTTACTTCTTAATCTATATTATTAGTTTTATTAGCAGAGAACATAGTTGTAGCGTAGTCTAGCCTATTAATCTTAGTAAGATCTACTACTATGCGCTAGTAAAAGGCCTTTAGGCAGTTTTCTAGCGTATAACTTTAGAAAGAGGTACTATTAAGCTCTTCTAACTAATACTAACCTTTCTTATTAACACTACAAATGCAAAATAGCTCTTTCTACTTAGGTAGAAACTTAGTAAGCGTAGATTAGTTATTTTTGTAGAAAGAGTCTCTTAATAGAATAAGATTACCTAGAGAAAGCTTACTTAGCTAAAGAACTCTTAACTAGTTAAAATAGTTCTTATTCTTATACCTAAGACGTATAGTATAGTTAATAGACTTCTTAAATTATTTATCTCTATAGTTAAACTAGTAGGCTTATATTACAAGAAGAGTAGGTGTATTCTAAACATTATTCTATAGAAGCGTCTACTAAGTTAGAATAGATAGCTTAATAGGTAAGATATACTACTAGCCTAAGACTAAGTAAGCTAGTATCTTATTTATAGATTACTTAATAGTTATATAGTTAGCCTATAGAACGTTAGGTAAGTTGTCTACCTAGTTACTAGAAAGCTTCTTTAGAGTAGCTATAATAGGCGCGTACTCTTACTTAATAAGTCTCTACCTCTAAGAGTAGTAGGCGCTTAAAATAACTCTATTAATTCTCTATTACTTCTAAAGTTTTTTAATAAGGCCTTTATTCTTAAGGCCTCTATTAGCTAATATCTTAAGTAGAATACTCTATTAATAAAATATATTATATAGTAGAAACTTCTAAACACTCTTTAAGTTATTTTTAGCTAAGGCCTTAGCTTCTACCTATTACGAAAGGTAGTCTTAGGCAATAATAAGAAACTTCTTACTATTATAACTAGGCAGTATATAAACAACGTTAATAGTAATCTATATAAATAGTACTATTAGTAGCTTTATAGGCTAAAGCTCTTCTTAAACTATTACTAATATATATAATTAGCACTTAGAGCAAGACTATACATATTATTTAACTTAATTATACTATTCTTTCTAATAGTAGCGTGCCTACATCTTGCGCTAAATACCTTTTTTACCTTAGTAGCTAGACTTATTATAGAGAAATCTAATAATCTTATACTACTTATCTATTAAGTCTACTACTCTTTGTAGAGGCTAGCCTTCTAAGAGAATTATAAAGAGATATTATTCTCTAAAGGTTATTTAGAGCGCCTTCTTCTTAAACTTATAAAACTTAGTAGTAGATATATACTTAGACCTTCTACAAAATAGAAGCTAGCCTACAATTACTTATAACTTATTACTATAGCTATCTACTAGTAGTTAATTATTAAAAGAAAGATCTACCTAGCACATTCTATACGCGTACGCTAGAGCTTTACTAAAGATAAGCTAAACTATATTTAGATACGCATTAATAAAGTCTTTTATATCTTTCTTAGGTTTGTTAGATAGCTTCTAGCTATCTAGCTTAGGTATTCTTAAAAGAGTATTAGCTATAACGTTCTTTTTACTAGCTATATAGATAATATTAAACTTCTATATATTAAGAAGTATAAGCTACTAAGTAATTAAAGCTCTAGAGAGATTTGTTGTACTTTATTAGAGTTGCGTAATAAGCGTTTTCGTATCTATCTTAACTTAGAAGTTTACTCTATAGATATAGAACTAAAACTTCTTTAGAGCAAGTAGAAGAGCCTTATATTTATACTTACTTAAATTCTAATTTCTCTTAGTAGTAGACTAAACTCTACTCTTAAAGCGTACTAGGTAATAATAGCTATTTAGATTAAGCTACATAATAACTATACTCTAACTCTTCTTACTACTATTAACTGTAAGAATAATCTTTTAGATAGGCTTAGTGTAGTTAATAGAAACTAGCGCTAGAGTAGTTATTAGAGTTGCCTTAAAATATTCTATTACCTACTTCTACTCTAGGCTCTATTTAAATAGTGTATTCTTGTAGAGAAGCTTAAACAAAAAGGCTACAATAATAGTAAAACCTAGTATCTATACTCTATAGTAAATATAGATTCTAAGAAATATTTAGACTTTCTTAGCGTTGTAATAATCTAGCTAATACGTAATCTTATTAACCTTCTTCTTATTAGAGTAGTAGCTATACTTATTAATTTAATAGCCTATAATAATTATAAAGAAGTAGTAGAAGTTAGACTTATAGCCTAATATTGTTGCGTTTATACGCTTAATATCTATAAGCACTTTATTAATATTTAAAAGGTGTTTAGTAATAAACTATCTTATACCTAGTTCTATCTTATAGTTACTATAGCGCTTCTTTAGCCTTTTAATGCACACGTTATTAAGGTATAGTATATACCTATTAGAGATATAGTCTCTGTAAATCTTTATTATAATACATACAAACTCTACTAGAAAGTTTATTATATTTATTAGAAGTATATATTATTATATAAGTTCTAATAGCGTTAAAAAGGCTGTTATGTCTCTTAAGTTCTTATATAGTTCTACTTAGTTATACTCTAAGAAGAAGTCTAATAGACTTATAATAATGTATTCTACAAATTTCTCTAAAAACTTATTAGAATTAGGTAGTAGGTTAGCGTTGTAAATTATAACTCTATTAAGTTTTTAAGCGTTATTAATTAGGTAATACCTCTTATCTTTCTTAGTAACTAAGAACTATAGATTATAATACTAGCTCTTGTATAACTCTAAGGTACCTCTATTAATATAGTTCTAAATTATATTAATTATAACCTACTAAAGCTTTCTTAGAATAGAAAACTAGTTAGCTCTCTAGGCTTAATGTAGTACTATATTAATAATAACTAGAGAGATAACGTCTTTACTAACCCTTCTAGATTCTCTAAAGTTCTAGGCTAGTGCTACTTCTTATTAGTAGAGAACTTCTAAGAGTATATCTTTCTCTACTAGTAATAACTCTAATAAGATTTTTATCTCTAAAATGCGTTTAGGTATTATTTAAGTGTCTTAGAGAAATGTAGCGTATTATAGCTTAAAATACTTAGTAAATAGAGCTAATTAGCTATTAGTATTAGGTATTTACTTTGCTACTGCTCTCTTTTTCTAGTCTAACTACCTCTTAATAGGTTACGTTAGTTAGCTAGAGTTGTCTATAGGTTTAATCTTAACGCCTTTGTGCTTATAAGCTCTATTAATCTAAGCGTTATTTAGCTAACTTACTATATACTTAGCAGCTAGGCGTGTAGGTTTACGTAACACTATAACTATATTAACCTTTAGTGTAAGGCCTTTATCTACCTTAGCTAGGTTCTTTGCCTAGAAGAACGCCTTACTCTATTTTATAGTGTCTTTATTACTAATACTCTCTATAATATTACTTAGAAGTTAGGCTAATAGCTTTTTAACGTCTTCTATCTTAAAAATATATAAGCCTTTATTATCTCTTATTAGCAGGCTTCTATTAGGCCTAAGGCCTATTAACTTACTATTTAATCTTAATAAGTACGCTATTAGATCTTTTCTAGAAGCTCTACGCTTCTTCTATAGAACTTATTTACTAATAGGTTACATAGGTATCTAACTACTATTTAGTTTACTATCTCTAACCTCCTCTATTATTATACTTACTACTTCTATATACGCGTACGCTGCGCTACCTGCTAGCTCTTTAGTTATATACTAGAGTATAGCGCTAGCTACTATACTTCTATACCTTTTTCTAACGTAGGTCTAGTATAAAGACTAGAAGCTATAAGCTTATTACTTCTAGTATATATAAATCTTATATTAGCTTAGCTATCTGCGCTAAAAATATAATAGTACGTTAATCTATTAGTTATATACTTAATACGCGCCTAAGCGTCTATTAGAAAAGAGTTACCTAGAATAATTAGATTAGTGTAGAATTCTACAACAAAGAAGTTTGTTTAGACTTTAATCTAGCCTATAATAATAGAGACACTCTAGATAATACCTATAAAGCTTACTATACTTCTATTTGTAGTAACTATCTAAGTAGTCTTTATACTATCTAGTAGTAATGTAATTAGTAATATAGCTCTCTTAGCTACTTCTCTCTTAATAGTGTTTAGCTTAGCGCCTAAGTCTAAGAGGTAGAGAAAAGAGTTCTCTCTAATATTAATAGAGACCTTTAGGCAGTTTTAATATAAGTGCTTAATACCTATTAGTTAGTTATACACTTAATTATCTCTTAGGTAGTTATAATCTATGTCTTTAGAGTTATACTCTTAGCCTTAATCTATAATAATGTGCTGTTATATATAGCTAATCTTCTAGTTAGTCTAGTGTTCTATCTTTAGGCTATAGTAGTTAACTACTTTACTAGCTTCTACTTCTACTAGTACGTAGTTAGAGAGAGTGCTAAGAGTAATTATATTAACTACAGCGCCTAAGAGCTTATTAAACTTCTATTCTTCTTTCTCTTCTTAAAGCTCTTTTTATCTAGCCTATTACCTTAATATCTCTATAATATTAACTTTAAGCTTATCTAGCTTTTTATTTATATAGTTAGAGTTAAATAGCGTTTTATAAACTTTAGGTATATTACTAAGAAGAGTACTAATCTAAAGAGAGATTAAAGTGCCTAGAATACTGTAGATTATAGCCTATATATTAGGCTTAAGCTTATTAATAATCTTACGCTTTCTTAGTTGCTTATTAGTTATCTTAGGCTTTAGTTCTAATTATTCTTATAGTGTTCTAGATACTCTATTATCTAGTTATATAAGATTATCTTCTTTACTAAATTAGATAACTCTCTTCTTATTTAGCGCCTAATAGCTTAAAGAGTGTTCTATTCTATTCTTATAACCTTAGAGATAAGAGATATAATTATTACTAGGTCTTTATAGTATTATCTTCTTCTAAACCTTAGAAGAATTATAAGATACTATCTTCTTAGGTTCTAAGAATACTCTAGAAATAGTTATAGCTGCAATAGTGTTATTACATTAATTTAGGTTTGCTAGACGCAGGTAGTAGTCTAATTTATCTTTAGTAAAGATGCTTAAAAGCTTCTAGAATTATTCTACGTTATCTACTTAGAGGCTTCTAGTAGAGTCTAGTATAAGCTAAACTAAAATAGCGTTATTCTCTACACTAATTAGAGCCTTTAGGTTACTAAACTAGACGTTAACTATAAGAGAGTTAATATTCTTCTTTAGAAATTGTTGCTTAATCTTAGCTAAAATGCTCTTAGCCTATAGTCTCTAGCCTAGGTTATTAATATAGCTCTAGAGGTTCTCTAGCGTACTCTACTAAAGTATATTCTATTTATCTATGTATAGCTAGCTCTTATCTATATATACTTAAAGAGTTAGGTAGTTCTACTTATAATAGTTACTCTTGTTATATACCTAATAATTTATAGTTACTCTAAGAGCCTGTCTATTTGTAGTGCCTTAATTATATCTAGTTCTTAGATTCTAAAAGCCTTAGAAGTTATTATAGAAAGTCTAACTAGTGTTCTGTTAGTAACTACTATATTACTACTACTGCTAAGGTTAATACTAGTTATTTAGCTAGAATTGCCTCTAGCCTTAGAGTAGGTACGCTCTTAGGTAGTTTACGCGTTTATTAGCTTAATAGTCTACTTTACTGCGTATATTAGAGTTATTTATAAGTTTAGTTTCGCGGTAGGTCTACTAGATCTTCTATAGTTCTATCTCTAGGCTAGCATAATTAATCTTTAGGTTAAGCATCTTATTAACTAAGTTATCTACTTCTATATTAGTAGATGCTTTTTCTAGAGAAGACTAGAAGGTATAGAGCCTAAGCAGCTTATCTTAGAGTAGAATATTAAGCTTAGGTAGCTAGAAAGCCTGCGTATAGTTATCTTAGAGGGTTAGTGCTAGTTACTAAGGTTACTAATAGGCTATTAGCTGCGCTAGGTTAAATTTAACTTCTAGAACAATCTCTTTAACTACTTTAGAGAAGTTAAGCATGTAAGCTTCTTTCTCTACTTCTAGATAGATAGTAAGGTAGTTACTAATCTTAGTGTAGTTAAATGCCTTTAGGTTATTAGTTTTTAAACTAAACTTATTAAGTATCTTTATAGCATGCCTAAAAGGTAGTCTCTTAACTAGGTAGAAATCTTAGTAATCTTTATTAATAGTTAATGCTTTAACATAGCGCTTGCTACAAATCTAAAACTTCTATAGGTACTTCTTAATATTTAGATTAGACCTTGCTTAGCACTAGAGAAGCTAGTGCTTAAAGTACTTAGCCTAAGCTTTCTATTAGTCTTTGTTATTAGTATAAAAGAGCTTTCTAAGAGCTTCTCTAAACTTCTTCTAGAATTTAGTAACTAGAGCGTTAGAATATTTATTTAAGGCTTAGATAATTACTCTCTACTTAGGTTTGTAGTGCGCTAAAAGGTAATTAATCTTTATCTTATCTATAAACTTATAGTACTTTAACATATTCTTAAAACGCTTAAGAAACGTAGTAACGTTAGTTCTATTAAACACTAGAACTATCTCTAATAGGTATAGAGGAAGCTAGGTAGAATAGACTAGAAAGTAATTATCTAGCTACTAGAGAGACTAAGCTATTATCTAAAGAAGCTTTGCTATATTATTATTCTAGAGTTGTACTAGAGGTTATGCCTAAGGCTGCTAGCTAGTAGTGCCTAAGAACTCTAGAATGTCTAGCATCTTAATATTCTTCTAGAATAATATAGGTGTTGCTTTAGATTTTATAGGCTTAGTTTAGAGAGGCAAAAATAGTTATTTAATAAACTAGGCTTTTAAAGGGGCTTTAGCAACTAACTTAGATTATTTATTAATCTTAGCCTTATTAGATTAACTCTTACTTATTTATGCAAGGTAGTATATAAGTATTACAAATAGTATAATAGCTAGTGTAAATGTTAAACGTATAAGTGCTATTAATTAGGTTTAACTATTTGCTTGCTAACAAAGTTAGGTGTCTTTTGCTAGAAGAACTATTGCTACCTTTTTTATATACTATAATAGCTTTCTACTACTATTTTATTATTTAGCCTCTTCTTTTCTAGCTATACTAGAATTAAGATCTACTACGTTAGCTCTTCTAACCTTTCTTAGGTTTTATTATTTATTCTTAGTAGAATAATACAGCTATGTACTTTCTATTATATTATTTTCTATCTGTGTAGCTGTCTAAAGAGCAATTAGCCTAGTCTAAATCTCTTATCTAGCTCTTTATATTACTTAGCGTAGCGCTACTATAGCTATATTATCTATTAGCTTACGTAGTAGTTATTATTGTCTAATTATTTGTGTTATTAGAGGTCTCTTAGTGCGCCTACTTCTTAGGTGTCTATACTATTAGGTTTCTATAGCTTATAGTTTACTTCTAAGCGTCTCTTAGGTATACTATTCTACGTATTATCTTATTCTCTATTTTATATACTTACCTGTTACTTATTCTATTATATTACGTAATAATTATGTCTCTTCTAAAGTCTAGTTAAACTATTATTCTAATAAGCCTTTAGTAGGTAAAATGCGCACTTAAAGGTAGCGCGCAGCCTTTCTAAGGCAGAAGGCTAAATAGGTTAAGTTTTAGTTAGTTGCTATATATAGTAGAGTAATTAGAAGTATCTCTATTAGAATAGGTACTTAATATAGTTAATTGTATTATGTGTGTATTATTATTGTTCTTATCTAAACGCTATTTAGACCTAGCTTTCTCTAGCGTACTAACTCTTAAGCCTAATAGCTATTCGGCCTATTATTATATTACTAGTTTTACTACTATAATATACTTCTATAATACTTAGGCTACTTATTATAGACTCTACGCTATAGACCTTTTTTTTAAAATACGCTAATTATTAAATAAGGTACGTAGCAAGTAGAGCTAGAGACTTCTAAACATAGATAGCTAGATATATAAGTTAAAGGCGTCTAATATTCTATAAGACGTTCTATCTACTAAGTAGCTAGGCTCTATACGTAATATATTTAGTTAGATTATTCTAGATAAAGTATATATTATTAAGTATATAATAACTATAGCCTATAGTGCTATTAGTTAGCTTAACACTCTATAGCATATTCTTATAATAGTAATACCTATTCTATAGATAATTATAGATTTCTCTAGCCTACTCTTACTAATAGAATATTATATAGACGCAGACGCTATAAGAGAGTATATTAGTAATAGTAGTAATATGCTATTAGATAACTTATACCTTAAGAATGTAGTAGTAGACTATAAGCTATATTATTTAATAAAGGTTGCCTTTAACTAGTTTATTATAAATAATACCTTAGCTAGTAAGAATAGCTCTATAGTAAAGTAGATTTAGACTAAACTTATAATCTACTGCAACTTCTAGTTAAAAATAGAAATTAACTACTTTCGCAACACGTACATACTTACTAACTCTATACCTAACGCTTATCTTATATAACTTACTTACGCAAAGAATAAGTTCTAGAAGAATATAGTAGTACGCCTTATACTATTCTAGTTAGAGTAGCTTTTTATATATAATAAGAAGAAGAAGCGTAGCTAGCCTAAGAAGCTATAAATTAATAGTGCAAGCGCACGTATACTAAACCTATTATCTACGTCTTATCTATTTAAGTATATACCTAGCCTATATAAGGTAGCTAGTAGTAAGAATAGCGCGCTTACGTACTTATTTAGTCTCTATAAATAGAGAAAGTATGCTAAAGTTCTTTATATAATATTAAAAGAAGCGCAGAACATAAGTAATGCGTTATTTCTAGACACTAGCTAACCTCTTATTAAGAGTCTCTATAAGAAGAGTAATATTAACTATCTAAACACAGCTACTAAGGCAGCCTTTAATATAGCTAATATCTAGGCCTATTTATTAACACGCATCTAAACTATGCTAGACACTATAGCTAACTAGGTTATTAGAGAAAGTAATAAGGTGCTTATATTTACCTATAATCTACTAGAGTAGATACTAATTGCGTACATTCTCTACTACTATAGTATTTATTTAGAAGTACTTCTAGCTACTAAATATAAAGCTAAATAATAGATATTACTTCTTAATTAGTTTAATAATAAGCTTTTCTATTAGAACGCTATTATTAACTTATAACGCGTAGAATAGAAGGTAGAAGTCTTAATTCTTTTCTATAATATAAATTTAGAGCTTAACCTATAGAAGTACTATTACTATATACTTACCTTCTAATCTACGCTCTACTACTTAGTATAGCTCTAGGCTATAGGCTGTATTATCTGCTTAGGCTAAAAATAGGCCTATACTATTATTACACTCTTTATAGAAAGAACCTAGAATAAAGAGATAAAGTATACTTTATTAACTAATACTCTTTCTACACTTACTACGCTTATATTATCTATTACGTAAGACACTAATAACTAGAGTAATAGTGTTAAGATAAGTAATATAGCTCTAAACTACTTTATACTATATAAGAGCGTACTATAGAATAATTATAATAAAGCAGCTTCTGCTACTACTTATAAGAGCTAGCTTCTAGATCTAGATAAGATATTAAAACTGCTATTTAGCTACACTACTAGTAGTTATATTAAGGTTATCTAAGGCAAGAGTAGTAGAGTTATAGACTCTAGCTAGTCTACTACTAAGGCTGTTATTACGCGCTGTAGGCTTTCTTCTCTTTCTAATTCTAATCTAAAGATTCTGTACACTATATATATATACACTAATAATAAGCTTACTACTCTAAAGTAGTAGAAGTAGAAGTAATATAAAAAGAATATCTAAGTAAGAGAGCGTAACTATAAAGATAGTAAGATAGAGAATCTTTTAGTTTTTACTTTCTACTAGCGCGCAGTAGCTAATAAAGAGTGTAGAAAGAACTAACCTTATCTCTACTCTCTATAGTTAGCGGTAAAGCGCGTTATAGACTATCTAAGTAAGTATATTATAAAAGCTATTAACAAGTAGAAGCGCTCGTTCTAGTAGAATATAAAGAAACTACTAGGCGATATTAATATAGACGCTTTAATAACTATAGCCTTCTTCTTAACCTATAACACTATTCTCTAGAGTAGTTATTCTATATAGTATAAGTTCTAGAACTTTATCTAACGTATAGATTTAGATAAGAATAATAACGTGTTTTCTATATAGAAGAACTAGAAGAGATACTAACTTAACTAATTCTACTACAGCAAGATTATACGCCTATTAGATCTAACGCTAGCTACCTTTACTAAGTATACTACTCTAGATAACTTTAAGGTAATAGAAAACAAAATTAAAGCCTTTATATAGAGTTAGAACTTTGTAGAGAATATAGATAGTAAGAACACTAACTAAGAGTATAACGTAAAGCGTAAGCTAATTATAGAGAGTAAGTATATATAGTATAGTAATAACTAGTTCTTAGACATAAAGCGCCTTATTACTACTAGCCTAGAAGAGAATAAGATAAATACGTTGTCTAATAAGAAGTTTATAGAATAGAGTTCTTTTATTAGCGTGTTAGGCGTATAAGAGAAGTACTTTATATCTAGAAGTAGAATAATAAGTAAGAGTAGTTTATACTCTTAGTTATAGTAAATAGAGTTCTATATCTAGGTAGCTAGTGTATGTAGCGTTTTATCTTGTGTCTAGTAGCGTAGCGTAGCTAGCTAAGTGTTTATCTTATAACTATTATAGAGAGGTTACTATATACTTTTATTCTATAGTAATACTATAGAATACTTATATCTACCTACTTAATTACTTATAAGATTACTTTATATACCTTATAGTCTATACAAATAGGTATCTACTCTTTTACTATAGTTACATAATATATACAGAGTCTATAGTAGAACTAGAGTAGTAGCGTCTCTTTTACCTAGTTCTATTAAATTACGTAAATCTAATAAAGAATAGCTTACTTTACGTTAGCGCTAGTTCTCTATTTTATATTCTTTCTTGTCTTTTATCTCTTCTTTTTCTCTTTTCTTACTACGCTTATTACTATAGCTTTACGTTTAGTTAAGTTATTTAGCCTAAATAAGCTCCTTATTAACTATAGCGCACACTACTATAAGCAAACTACTATTCTATTTAAGTATATATATTAGGCATACTATAGCTTTAGACGTCTTACTAACCTTTTTCTAGATAAGCCTAGTATAGTAGAAATTATATAGCAAAA
The DNA here is from genome assembly GCF_023758085.1 of Alternaria hordeiaustralica. Classification (NCBI taxonomy): domain Eukaryota; kingdom Fungi; phylum Ascomycota; class Dothideomycetes; order Pleosporales; family Pleosporaceae; genus Alternaria; species Alternaria hordeiaustralica. Next base: position 13,553 of record NW_026056834.1, on the reverse strand, counting down.
TTACGCTACAGATACCTCTAGTGTAAGTAGAATGCCTTTATTATCTTAGTACTGCTAATATAGAGTTAGTATTATGCTATTTCTACTATTAAAGTAGGTATTAATTACTAGAAAGTTAGCTAAAGTAGTGCTATTATTATAGTAGGCCTTTTAGTAGCTATAGTAGAGGCCTATTAGAACTTTCTCGCTAATCTTATTATTAGTAATAGTAACTTCTAGCTAGATTAGCACGCTAAATAGGTGCAAACTAGCCTTATAGAATTACACTAGTAGTACATCTCTAAGAGTAATATAGGTTTTACTAGCTCTATTAATCTAGGTAAGCTTAACCTAGAACTTCTTATAGTTATCTAACGCTATATACCTAGAGAAGAACTACTAGCTATAGAAGAAAACGCTAGTTAGGTTTTGTATTTGCGTACTACTATACTGCTACTCTATACTATAGAAGAGATTTGCTTAGTAATTTATATACACACTTTTGTAATTACTTATACTACTATTACTAGCTTTCTCTAATACGCACTTAACATTATTCTAGATATAGCGCTAGACTATCTAAGCGCTTGTGTTGTTAAAGTAATTATCTATAGAGAACCTAAGGTTTAACTATAGCTTTCTATTATACTTAACTACTAAACTAGGTATAGAACTAAGGCTCTAAGAAAGCAACGTGTAGAGTATTAGGTAATTTAGAATAAAAGTAACGCGTTAGTAGTTAAAGAATATATATCTATTTATTAGTCTAGAGCTATAATAGTAAAGCCTAAGTTACGCTTTGCCTTAGTGTTTAAGTAGGTCTAAGTCTAGGTTACGCTATAGCGCTGTTGCATAATAATATAGAATATCTAGTAGAATAGAATAGCAGCGCTAGATTAGTTAGTAAGGTAGATAGCTTTGTATATTTTCTATAGTAAATCTAGTAGGTAGTATTTCTACTAGTAGGCATAGAGGCTAAATAATAGCGTTCTACCTTTTCTTTAAGCCTTACGTAGCCTATCTAACTATAAACTAACTATAGAAGCTATATACCTACTACCTATTCTATATTATATTAGTGTCTACTACTAACTAAACTAGGTAGATTTAACTCTATTACACTTAATACCTATAAAATATAACTACGTTATAGAGTGCGTGCCTAGGCTTCTATACACTATACTATTAGGCAAATCTATATAATAGATTAAGCCTTAGTTCTTATTTTAATATAATTCTTTTATAGTCTAGACACTTCGCGAATAGCTCTATAGATTAGATTCTTACCTTATAAAGCTTATCTTCTCTCTCTTACTATAATGTAACTTACGTAAATAGAAGCTAATATTACCTAGCGTAAATTTAGAGAAGTGTATATAGCTCTCTCTATAAGTCTATTCTAAGTTAAATTATTCTATAGATTAGATTACGTCTTAGTAATATTCTTACAGTATACCTATACTCTAGTAGTATTACTTATTATATTAGATGCAACGCTATTATATAAGTATAGTTTCTTAGCGTTTATTAGACTATAGTAGCCTTTTTATCTTTTGTTAAAATAGTAATAATGTACGTTACTATATCTTTACTACGTCTTCTCTTAGCTTAAGTAAAGGTAAAGTTATTTATACTCTATAAAGGTAACTACACTAGCAAATCTACTAGTAAAAAGAATATTTCTTCTCTTATCTTTCTTAATTAAACCTTTCTTTCTATTCTTACTTACGCCTTTAATAGTAGAACTCTCTAGATAGTATACTATGTATACTCTCTCTCTTAGCGCGCACTACCTTTCTTATTATAACTTTATCTAATCTACCTAATAGCTCTATTCTCTTAGTTTACTAAAGTAACTGTCTCTAGCGCTACTTCTAGGTAAACCCCTCTATTAGCTTTACTATCTCTACTTACTCTATATATAGTTAACTACGCCCTCTTATTATAGCCTCTAAGACTAGCGTAGCCTATATAGAAGCTAGAGACGTAAACTATCTTAGCAGAACTATTATAAAAGAACTTCTAGACGCTATTATATAGAATTCTAAGAAGACTAGCTTATATAAGTTTATTATTACTACTTATATATTGCTAGCCTTATTACTACTATTTTAGGTGCTATGCTAACGTTACTACGTAGTTATTTAAGAGCGTTTTAGCTCTAAAGACTAGTTTAACTTTCTCTAAGAACTAACTAGTAGAATTCTATTAACCTTTAGTAAGGCAGACGTAAAGTAGTAGAAGATGTTTCTTAGAGTTATAGCGTTTTAGTTTACTACTTTTATAGACTACACTAAGTCTATATAGTAGCTACTAGGTTTGTATTAAATATATTCTAATAGATTAATCTCTTACTAACTATTAGCTTAGAGAAGCTTCTCTAGAGAGAGTTATTTAGTGTTTTAGTAGTAGTGTAATAGGTAGAGCTACGCCTAACTAGAGCGTAGGTTCTATAGTTAACCTTAGTTAGATAGTAGATTATCTATATAGTAGAGAAAGTATAAAATTTAGATATATAACTCTTACTCTTAGATAATAAAGTAGTACTATAAAACTTATTACTATAGCTTTATTTTCTTACTTATAACTATACGCTAAGCTAAGCACTACTAGTGTATACTATAACTTACCTACTTCTCTTCTCTTTTATTTATTCTTTTTCTTTTTCTTTCTACTATTCTCTTTCTCTATTAATATCTTTCTATTAGTTATCTAGAATAGCTCTACGCGCTCTAACAACTCTACTGCGTTCTATATTCTACTCTCTAAGTCTAGCTCTACTTTCTATCTTAGACGCTAGTAAGCCTAAGTTTTAATATATATATAGTATTAGCTAGATTAATATATATATAGCTATTATAGAACTAACCTAAGTTTATACTAATAGAGAACCCTTCTTTTACTCTAATACTCTACGCTTCTAGTTATAGGCGTTAGATCGCTATAACTCTAATAGCAATATTAAGAAGAACTTATTCTACTAACTCTTAGTTTATACATTTATAACTCTTTACTCTTAGAGTAAAATAACTACTAACGCGTATTAATATAGATATAAACTCTCTAGCACCTTCTATTATATTACTTATACCTATTACTAGCTGCTGTAACTCTAGTCTATCTCTACTACTATCTAACTCTAATAACAACGTTACCTTTATTAAAACTATTACCTACTAGTAACCTAAGCTAAGGTCTACACGTAAGAAGCTAGTCTCTATTATTCTATTTGTAGAGGCTATTATAGAAGAGCTAGAAGTTATAACTAAGAAAAAGAATAGTAACACGTAGGTCTAGAGATAAGATTAGCCTACTATCTAGAGAACCTTATAGTGTATATATAGTCTACACTATTCTCTATTATATTTTCTATCTAGATCTAATAGAAACCTCTATATAGAGATAGAGATAGACTACTCTACTTTTCTTTTTATTAAAATGCAACCTCTCTTTACTCTCTTCTTTAATATTTCTTACTCTCTCTCTTAATATCTCTTTACTATCTCTTTTACTATTTTTTTACTCTCTCTCTTAATATTCTTTCTACGTGCTCTTATCTAAGCGCTAAGCCTATTAGTGTATCTAGCGCTACGCTCTTAATATAAATCTACCTAAAGGTTCTATTCTCTGCCTTCTCTTTACTAGTATTTAGCGTAGTATTAGACTTATTATGTTAGATACCTATAAAGACGCTGTCTCTAGTAGACTCTTATTTTCTACTACTATTATTTTACTAAGACTCTAAGTTACCTACTAATACTCTAATAGAACTAGGCTATATAGCTACCTTTTACGTTTATATAAAGGTTGCGTCTTAGCTACGTCTCTTCTATAATTTTAATAAAAGTAAGGCGTTTATCTAAGTAGCCTACTATACTATAGGTTTTAACTATTAGCTTAGTAACCTTTAAAACCTAATAACTTAGTAATACACTAAGAATTACGCTAATTATCTAGCTATATAGCGCGTAGTTTAGAAATAATAATATATAGTTATAGGCAAGGTAACCTACTATATTATTAATAGTATATAACCTTATTAGTAATAAGTCTAACGTTATACTTATAACTCTTGTTAGAAGCTATAACTAGTAATATAGCTGTAGTTTCTAGCCTAAAGATACTCTAGCTAAGCGTGTTTCTCTTACTCTTTAAAGCTAAATGCTTTGTTTTAGTGTATCTAGAGAACGTAGACTTCTAGTACTATTCTCTAGCCTATATTAACTATAGCTTACACTACACCTAGGTTATATAGAAAGTAGTAGAGTAGGCTTATTAGTTAGGTAAGTTTATCTTTTCTCTCTATCTAGTTCTACCTGCGCTCTAAAGCTACCTTATAGTACTATATATTTCTACTTCTATGCCTACTCTACTACTTATTAATCTAAGTAATATTATTAAGATTACGCTAATAACGTTCTTAGACTATTACTATAGGCTTTCTTACGTCTACTATCTTACTATATAGAACTATAATGCGCTCTAGAGCTATAGAGTAAGTAAGAAGATAGAAGCGCGTATAGTAGTAGAAGAAACTAAGAAGTAGAAAGAAGTAGAGCTAGTAGATCTATTCTATAATTTAGTTATATTAGCTAAAGTGTATTTAAACTTATAATTTATACGTAGATAAGATAGAGGTTAACTCTAGTTAGAGATAGAGAGACGTTAGAACGTGTCTTCTAGCAGAAATAGGTATAGTTAGAATAGAACTTCTAGGCGTCTAGAGATAGTAATCTATAAATCTCTCTACGTACTATATATCTATACCTTTATTACTAAGACTCTTATAAACGCTAGTAGACTACCTTATATCTACTTTATACGCCTTATTATCTTACTCTTTTCTATTCTCTCTCTTCTTTTAGTTCTTATACTCTAGGCTAACACTAGCGCAAATTTCTAGTATAATAGATATAACTACGCTCTATATATCTAAAGTAAGTAGAGCTAGTTAAAATAAAGCTATACGCTTACTCTTTTATAGAAGTTTACTCTAGAACTACTTCTAAACAAGCTAGTTCTTTCTATCTTAGGTCTCTATATAGAGATACGCTGCCTTAGCCTAGGCCTAGAGTACGCTAATCTTTATACTAACTACGCTATTATATCTATCTCTATTCTCTTAGTGTTATGTAGTTTATATATACTTACTCTATCTACGTTTAATTTAGAGATAGCTACCTAGAAGAAGTTAGATACGCTAATAGCTACTCTTTACGTATACTACACTAGAACCTTAGCTAGTTATAATAATAACGTATATATTAACTCTCTTATTATCTTAGTTATATAAAGTTACTAAAGGTATTTACTTAAGAGCTACGCCTACTACACTATCTAGTATTCTAAGGTGCTTTTACAGCTACGTGCTTACTAGATAGATACGCCTTACTTAGAATAACTACATAACTTTTCTATAGAAGCTAGCTATTATTAGGCCTTAGTAATACTTAGTAACTTCTATAAGAATTACGCAGAGTATAGCGTTATAGAGTAATAGCTTATTAATATAGCTTATCTAGATAGCATAGATAAATGTAAGCGTAGAGGCTATTAGAACCTATATTTACTAGTGCTAATAGCTATAGTAGATAGCTATCTCTATTACAAACTTATAGGTTAGTATAAAGCATAAGGCGCCTTTATAACTAAGATAGTAGTTTAGCTTTAACACTTCTATAACACTATACACTAGCGTTTATACTACTATTCTATTCTTTATATTTACGTAGAACTATTATATATACTATTTTACCTAAACGCTATATTTAACCTCTTTTAGTAGGTCTACAAAATGTTTAATAGTATTAACTATACTCTTTACTATAGTCTTACTAACCTATACGTAGCTATTACGTTTATAGTATATCTAGAGAATAGCGCTAAGCTCTATAACGCTATAGTAGATTCTATAGAGTACTTCTAGTTAGATAAGACTATAGTTACTATAGTTATAGATACTAACGTACTGCGCTGTAATTAACTATATAAGCGCTTACTATAGGTTATTAGCTATATAGACATAGAGAGTAATAAGAAATTTCTAGGTAGTAATAATAGTTCTTTTAGCTAGAGATTTACCTTTAATAGTAATACAGAGTCTAAGGTAGATAGTATTAAGATAGAAGCTTCTAAGGCGTAGCTAGCTTATAGGTACGTGTAGTAGTGTAGTTAGTAGTAATAAGATAATATAGGCTAGATAAGGCGTAGGTAGCTATGTAGAAGCGCTTAGAAAACTAAGAAAGTAAGGTTAAGATTCTTAGTAGTAGAATTAGCACGTTCTAGTAAATAGAATCTACTCTCTTTATTATCTATAAAGAATGTCTTGTATAAGGTGCTTATTAGATTTTACTAAGATATACTATATCTACTTACCTGTGCTTTAGCGTAGATACCTATCTACTTATTCTTTATACTACTCTAAATAACGCCTTTATCTAGCTTTTTTTATTATATAACTATATTATCTCTACTCTAGTTTCTTATTAAAGTGCTAGATTTTACTAGTAATAGAGAAGACCTATTTATTAATATTATTAATCTTACTATAGATAAGAAGAACGCGTATTATTCTACGTATACGCTTTAGACACACTCTATAGCGTATTATATATTCTTAACGTATATTTAGAGTTATACTTAAGACTAGGTCTATCTTAGAGAACTTACAGCGTAAGTAGACCTATAGATTATAGTTCTATTATCTATAATATAGAATAATAACTAGTTATAATATAACGTATTTTTCTCTTCTACTAAGTAATTATATATTATAGAGCTAACCTAAGCGCTACACTTATCTAGTTGCGTAGAGAAATGCACTACATTAGTTTATAACTAGTAACGTAACTATAGTAAATACGCGCTTCTCTTTAGCTTAAAGTAGCTTTATATTCTTTTTTCTACTATAAATTTTACGCTATAGAAATAGAGTAAAAGTGCGTTTATTATAGGCGTATCTCTACTTAAGAATATAGTAGCGTAGATTAACCTACTATAGTAGCCTATATTATATTATAGCGTAGTAACTACACTATTTCTATAGGCTTTACGCTACTTTTTATAATAATAAAGCCTTTCTATATATATACTTGCAGCTCTAGCTAATTATAATAGAACTTATTCTTTTAGTATAGAGTTTATATATTCTATATAAGTAGCTCTAGCGCTATAGCTAGTTAAATAGAAGTAGCTAATTACTAGTAGTGCTAGCACGTATTCTATACGTAATTCTACTATAGGCAGCCTCTATAGCCTTGCACGCACAATACAAGACCTATAACTTAATAACCTACTTTATCTAGAACTAGATTATAGTATCTTCTTAGTATATTCTCTAATATAGAACTTACTATAGTAACTATATAATATAGCTTATAGCCTTAACTCTATAGCTAATAAAGCCTAGAGAGCGCTAGAGACTTACGTTTATATATATTACTTTAGTGCGCAGTCTATTTACGCAAGTAAGAGTAGTATAGCTACTAGTAGCTACTTCTTTTTAAAGAAGCGTAACTAGAATTTTCTCTTCTTTCTATAGGCCTATCTTTACTAACACTAACTCTACACTCTTAGTTTATTAGTATATAAGAAACTAGTGTATACCTATAGATAGTATATAAATAGGTTGTATTTTATGTAGCTATATATTAGTTCTACTAACACTACTACTATAGCCTAGAGTTGTATTTTGCGTAGAAGCGTGTACATTAATAATTATAAGTATAGTGTAATTCTACTTGTGCCTATAGAAGACCTATACTTTAAGATAAGCTTAGCAATTCTCTCTATAGCTTTATTTAATAGTCTTCTTCTACTACTATTTATTTTTTCTAGTAACTACTTTAAGAGGCAGAATATTTCTTAGATGTTTACTTAGGTATAGGCTATAGCTTAGGTTAATAATAGTTATTACCTTTCTTCTCTTCTACTAAGAAGATATATACCTATAACATATTATAGAAATATAAATAAAAGTAGCTAATATATCTAATAGAAGCTATCTCTAATATCTATATAGTCTAATCTTTGCGTTCTTTATTCTTCTAAACTCTACGCGATTATGTATATAAAAATACTAAAGCTATAGTAAGGTCTACTTATATATTATAAGAAGAGAGAGAGAGCGCGCTAGTCTCTCTAGCTATAGTTTTAAGTATTAGAATAGTTAGCGTAGTAGAGAAACGCTATTAAAATTATCTTATAGTTAATTCTATAACGCACTAGCGCCTGCTACGCTTAGTAGAGCCTAGTACAACGTTACTTATATAAACTCTCTATCTACGTATATAACTAATCTAGATAGCCTTATATGTATCTTTTATTCTTATCTTTAAAACAGAAAGACTAAAAGAGTATATAGCCTAAATAGTAAGATTCTAAGTCTAAAGATAATAGCTCTATAGCTCTAGGTAAAAAGAAAAATAAAATAAATTAAAACACTAGTACACTAAACGCGATCTATTTATATATTATAGAACCTAGATATATTTCTAGTACTCTTATTAGCGTCTACTTTATTTCTCTCTATAGCTTCTCTTCTTTAAGATTTAAAAGCTGCTTCTTATATCTTATATTATAAGCTTTTCTAACTATCTAATCTATATCTATAATAGTTCTTTTTAAAATAGAATTGCTTTCTTTCTATAAGCTATAGCTATTCTTCTTCTTTCTACTCTACTAAGAAGACACTAAAATACAACCTATTCTAAAATTAAGTTTAAACACTAGCATGTATTAAGTAGACATTATTATTACTATTACTATAACTAGCGCATAATTAGAGACATAGTTTAAGAGTGCTACGTTTCTTACACACTTTCTAAATATATTTAGTCTTTATAGTAACCTTTTTAAGTTAAACCTATATAGTCTTTACTATATATTAACTAGAAACTATTTTCTTTTAGATCTACTACGCGTAGCTTAGGTTTTTAAGAGCGTAATAATTATAAAGATAAGAATAAGTATCTATAGCTATTAGAAAGCTACTATTCTTCTATACGTATAGCCTTTTACGTAAATTATTTTATTTAACTAGATAAATACATTATAATAGCTTACTAGAAATTTGTATACGCTGCGTAGTCTTTTTATAATAGAAACTTAACCTATTTTAGACCTACACTAAGAGCGTATATTTTTAATCTAACTTATTATTTTTATTACTTTATATTTTTAATCTACTACGCGTAGCTAGCTTTTATAAAAGAGTAAGAATAGTAAAGATATAAATAAGTTTATATTACTATTAGAAAGCTAGCGTTCTTCTATATACATAACTCTTTACGTAAATTATTTTATTTAACTATGTAAACACGTTCTAATAGCCTTCTAGAAATTAGTACGCGTAGTACTATTTAGTAAAAAGATAAGAAGAAGTTATTATAGGCTTAAGCTTTTAAAAACGTTAGAAAATAGAATTATACTTAAATATACGCTTAATATCTTAATATTTTTAAATAAACTTACTAAACTATACTTATTACTTAGTTAGTAATAAAAACTATCTATATTATTCTTATTATCTAAAGACTAACGCATGCGTTATAATAACTACTCTTTAGCTACTTCTTAGAGCTATGTAAAATTTGCGCTAGTCTTTAGAAATAAACTTATAAGGTAGTAATACTATTTCTTCTAGAAGAATATAAATAGATAGGTATAGATCTTTAGAAAGAAAATCTGCTTTTGTAATAAGAAGATAAAAGAAGTATAGTAAGTTAGTTTCTAGCTACTTTGTACGCATTGCTACGTTCTAGTAGTATTTATAATATCTTTTTTACTTTTATAAAGAAGTTGTTTAGAACTAGCTAAGAGCGCTATAATAAGTATATAATAGAAGACTTAGTTTAAGAATACTATATTATTTCTACACTCTCTAAATTTATAGTAACTTATTATTAATCTTTTAGATTATATTCTATAATTCTTATACTTTTATTAGTAGTATAAGTCTACTATAGAGTATAAGAAGGTAGAAGTAGAGAATATAAATAAAGAGAGTATATAGTTTTTAGAGAGCTAGTTCTATAATATATATATATTATTAGAGTTAAAGTAATTTTAACCTAAACCTATTATCTTTACTATTTTCTATTCTTTGTAAAGAGCATACGTTAGGTAGATAGAAGAGATAAGAGAGATAGTACTACCTTAACACGTAAAGATATAGCTAGAAGAAGCTAGTACTACTATATATATATATCTTTATAGTCTAGATCTTTTAGTGCTCTTACGTTATTATATTATAAGATAGTACTATAAATCTTTTTCTATAAGAGCTTCTGTAGGCTACCTCTACTATTTCTAACTTAAAATAGGTAATAAGACACTTATAGTGTACTCTTTTCTAAAAGAAGAACTAAGATTATTATATATTAGTTATTTTTCTAAAACTAACTTAAAGAGATTTATATAGATTAGATAGGTAGCACCTAAAGCATATTAATAACTAGTAAATAGCTAAGCGTAGCTAGAAGCGTCTAGTTACTAAAAGTAGAATTAAGTAGAATAGGCTACCTTAACCTTCTCTTTATTCTTATCTACGCTAATAGTTCTATATTAAAATTAAAAGCTTCTTATTACATAACTAGCAAGTGTAATAGAGAAAATATATACTATAGTAATAATTAGATTTAACACTCTAGATAGCTAAAACGTTAATATACGTATCTATGCAATGTCTACGCTATTATCTCTATAACTAGTAAAATTATTACATATATACTATATTATTATTAGATCTTAGAAGTAATCTATATAACTTTCTATCTTTAGTTTTAAGTACAGCGCGCGCTACGTGTAGTAAAGAGAATAGAATATAAAGTATAATAAACTAACTTATATAGCTAGTTACCTCTCTAGCGCTACCTTTTCTTTATAAGGTTTAAAACGTCCTCTTTTAGTGTAATAAGGCTAGTAAGACGTTTCTATCTTAGCGTATAGAAAACATAGTCTTAAGAATACTACGTTTTTCTTACGCTCTCTAAACTTATAGAGTTCTAGTAATAACCTTTTTAGAATAAACTTATCTAGCCTTTATAAGATAGTTTTAGAAATAAGCGCGTTACGTAGTATAATAAAGTAGAAGTAGTAAAGACAAAGAGTAAGATTATATAGATTTATATAGACTAGTTCTACTACGCGTATATATTATTATAGTTAAGGTAATTTTAATTTAATACTATCTAGTGTACTACGTCTACTTTTATAATTATGCTATTATTATTATAATAATACATAGGCAGTCTTTACCTTAATAGAAGCCTAGTAGTAAGCGTACGTATATAATCTCTCTACTACGCGTACTACTAGAGTAGACAGTATCTTACGCAATTCTTTTTACCTTTTCTAAAGATAATAAGAGTTATATACTATAGATATAAACTAGAAAAAGATATTTAAAAGAATAATAGAGCTAGTAAAATCTAAAGTAATAAAACTATATATCTATAGATCTTATTAGCTTAGATACATTAATACCTATATTAAATAAGTCTTTTTCTAAACACAGCCTAACCTATACAAAAGTTAGGTAGTATATTATAGTAGAAAGCTAGATATATACTATCTATAGTCTACTTTTAAGAAGAACTATAAAGTACTATCTTAGAAAAGTATACGTCTATGTGTAGTAAAGAGAGTAGAATAGCAAAGGTAGAGAATAAAATACTATAGTAGATAAGAAGCTACTACTATAGCGCATGTATACTTTTCTTACCTTATTATTTTAGTACTCTTACGTTACTATCTTATAATAGAGTACTATAAATCTCTTTCTACAAGAGCTTCTATATACTATCTTTTCTATTTTAGTCTTAAAACGCTTCTTAAAGCACCTATAGCGTTTTTCTTTCTAAAAACTAAAATAGCTATATTATTATATTTATTAATCTTCTAAAACTAGAACCTTTCTAGACTATAGTTAAGAAAAGAACCTAACTTATTAGGCGTATAATTTAGTTTACCTCTATATTCTATATATACTTTTGTTATATTATAGTTTTAGCGCTCTTACGTTATTATCTTATAAGATAGCACTATTTATCTTTCTCTACAAAACCTTCTATATACTACCTTTACTATTCTAGTTTTAAAACGCTTTCTAAAGCGCCTAATAACGTACTTCTTTTAAAAAGTAGAAATAACCTACTATATATTTATTAATTTTCTAAAAATAGAGTTTTAAAAAGAATCTACCTTATTAAACGTATAGTTTAGCTATATCTCTTAAGCATGCTCTACTCTATATCTAACTTACTCTATAATTCTAACGCACAGCCTTTTTAGTACTACTCTATACCTTACCTATATCTAATTTAAAACGCTGCGCACGTAGCGTAAGCTATAAAATAAGAAAGTATAGAAGGTAAATAATAGCTTTTTATTACTATAGCTATCTAGCGCGTATCTATCTCTATACGTTTTAAGCTGCTTCTTTTCTATAAGCCTCTAAACTTACTCTTTCTACGTTATAATATAAAGTTTTCTAGAAGATTTAATACATCTATAAATATATTTTTAAAAGTATAATAAACTCTACTTTTATATCTTTTTAAAGCATTATATAAACTAAAAGTAGTATTCTATATCTCTATACGTACTGTAACCTTATATCTATAATTATATTTAGAGTAATAAACTATAATAAGAATATTAAAATAGAAAGATAATATAGAATAGAAGAAGAAAAACTATATATATATTATATAGACGCTGTAGCTTTAGAACAGAACTAAACTATATAGCAGCCTTAAGAAAGAATTTTAGAGAAATAGTAGAATAAGAGAAGAGTAACATAATACTAGTTCTATAGAAGAAGAAGAAAGCTCTATATATATACTACTAGAGTAACGCTTACATTCTAGCGTAAGTAAATTACGTGCTAGAATAGTAGATAGCTATAACCTAGTAGAACTTTGCAGCGCAAAGATAGAGGTTATATAATCTTATACTTTCTCTCTTTTATTATTTAAAATAGAAGCTAAAGAATTATATAGAGCGTATAAAACTAGAAATAATAAGCCTCTTACGCTATTATCTATAGATAGAGAGTAAACTAAACTATAGTTAGAAAGAGTCTTTTACTAATAAAGCTAAACCTTTAAGAAGTAAAGGTACCTTTTAAGTAGGTAAGTAGATATAGCTAAACTTATAGTCTACTTTTAGAAAGAAGCGCGCTGTAGTATAGATAAGAACTAATAAATTAAGAATTATTATTAGTATTATACTCTAACACAAACCTGCGCTACGTATTAGCTATAAGGCTTATTATTAGAGCTATAGCGTAGAATTAGCTACGTTAATAGATATAGAAGAGCTAAAGCACTATTTTTATTATAATTAAGAGCGTCTTAGAAGAAGTAAGAGCTTACTAGTATAAATTCTCTTCTAGCGCTCTACATTACTTCTATATCTCTTTTTCTCTTTTCTCTAAAAAGCCTATAGTAAAGTAAGATACATTAGACGCGTAGTACCTAAAGTATATTAACTACTAGTAAATAGCCTAGCGGTTAGGGTTAGGGTTAGGGTTAGGGTTAGGGTTAGGGTTAGGGTTAGGGTTAGGGTTAGGG
>NW_026056833.1:0-48754 GCF_023758085.1 Alternaria hordeiaustralica | reverse complement strand
ATGTTTAAAGAGACTAGGCTCGAGAAGCTCTTTATTAAAATTGAAAGTTTAAACTAGCCCCCTAAAAAAATGTTTACATCCTTTAGGATGTAAAATTTTTTTAACCCTGTACGGGGGCTGGGCGGGGCCTTGTCCACGCCTTGGGGCAAGGCTCGGACCCCCCCCCCCCCCTTTAAATACGCTCTCTCCATCGCAACGCCGCGGTCTTACATCTCCCACGACTTCATTCCTACATCTCTTCCTCTCACTTCCAAGCTATGGACAACGAAACAATGGCAGACAAGGAAAGTCCCCTTCTCATCGACGATATCAGGGATGCTGACCCAAACAAATACCATCCACACGACGTTCTCATCTACAAGTACTATACGGCCACGGAGGTAGCGAACAGCCCACACCCTCGAGCACTTCTCTGTGTTTCGCGCATGCAAGAGGAGGAAGGGCTTGGAGCACCTCGGATACCGTGGCCTCTTCCACCACCCTCCCGGCGCGATACGTTAGAGATTGGTGTCGAAGAATGGCGAGCGTCAGCTCTACGCACCATTGACGAGCGCATGGCACTCTTCGACTCCCCCGAGAAGACTTCTCGTCCTGCAACTCGCCCGGACGTATCGGACCCTGCGCATGGCCTCCCACATCGCGCCCTAGGCGTCAAAGAGCTGCTCGAACAGATACTCCGTGAATTAATGCCAAGCACACTGTACGTTGCATGGAACGTATCAAAGGGTTGGAGAGACATGGTGAGCTACATCCTGCAAACTCGGTTCCACAGTCCACATCCTTGCGCGCCTGTCGACCATGGCGAGTCTATTCAGCCAGGTCTGGGCTGGATGCAGCCATCCGAAAGTGAGATCGTAGAGTTCCAGGACACGGTGGATAGGTTGTACCAGGCGCCCCAACCCGAGACCTTTCGCGACACCTTTCTCCTCACTGCCAGGTTGCCGCACGCTGACAAGGTTCCGAATTCGACGTCCGACATTTTCCGCACACTCTGTCAGCGTCAGTTCGCATTCTTGTACGCCCCCGGAGGCTACGAAAGCCTCTCCGTGGAAGCACTTCTCTCTCGAGTAGATGGACCTCGTTGGCTAGACCTCAGTCAATTCGAAGTCAATCCATACTTTATCGACCGATTTGGGGATTGTCTGCAACTGACACGTGGTAGCTTCGTAATCACTACAAAGCCCCGTCTGCAGCATTGTCTGAGGGATGATGCATTACCCACGGGGTTTCAGCAGCTCGTCGACACTATGTTTCTTACCAATCCCCCATGTAAGGCCCTAGGTATCTACGCTCTATGCGGGGATGGCGACAATGGCATTGGGGGATTTCAGTTAGTCGAAAAGGTTCATCGTGCGGACGGCATTCGTGTTGGAGATTTCCTGCCGCAGATCCGGCAGCACATTCCTACGGCTATCGAAAGCTGGCGCCACAAGTCTCAAGACATGCGTGAGTATATCGCAGAAGAAAAGTGGACAAAGTTTTCGGGTTCTGGAAACAAGCTCCAATCGTGGTGGGGACCTGGTCTTCCAAAACTCTTAGTTTTCCTCGAATCCGCGGAACAACCTAGGCCAACATTCGCGCAGTGTACTCACTTTGGGTATCAGGATTACAACAATGTTTTCCGGAAGGAGTGGAACGAAGCTGTCTAACGCTGCACGAAAGCTTTCAGGTGGTAGTACGTATGTACGGTAGGAACTGATAGATATCGCAATCAGCTCGTCCAATAGCGGGTACATGTCGTCTGACCTTTTGATTCCTTGTGGCTAGACTGGATAGCAAAATGACCATCAAGCAAGCATTGACGATAGACAGCGTCGGGCCAGAACAGGGAGGGGAGATCCACGTCGTGCGAGTCGGTTGCGTTACTCTCCGTCTAGATATACATCGGCAAGATGACGGATGAATGAGCAAACCGATGCTGATGACGCGGCGAGTTCATCTTACATGACCTCGGAGTGCGACACCTCTCTGTAGCCTCAAAAAACAACCCCAATTATCCATCCCACGCTCCCTTCCTTTTAGTGACAAGATTAGCCAAACCTACATTAGTCACATTTAGTCGTACACCCACCAGCTTACCCATCACACTATGCAGTTTATGTTTCCCTCGTGGCAGCCTCAGCCTACGTGTCTTATTTTCCTTTTCCGTTCGGCGTCCGCGCATCCGAACTCTTGGGGAAGGAAAACAAAGGAGAGAACCCGGAGTCCCCCAAGATGGCTCGCACGTCACCATGCGCGCAAGACGAGATTACGACGGGAAGTTCAATTACCCGGCCGATCTGGTATCGGGTGCTGGATCGGGAAGGGGGTGGTAGATGGAAGTCTAGCATCGCCTTCGCACGGACGCTAGAGTGTGGAAGGGGTTGGTGATGAGGGAGTCGGAGTAAGTACCTGCATTGCCAGAATGAGTAATCGAATGCGCAAAAGCCACGGTGGGTATCTTCCAAATAGAACACTCAGGAGATCGCGCTGGAAGTGTCTGGCTACCCCTTTGGACCCAGTGTACCATCGCGACTAATCAGTCGGCAGATCGAAATAACCGCTGCACTGACGATATGGAGATGCTAGAAAGAACTTTAACACAGCTTCCAGGCAACCAGCACCGTGCTTTCAACACGGAAGAACTACCGATGGGTGACAACGCGATGAACCGTGAGTAATCGCGGGTACCTGTGCAAAGCATGACGAACGCGATATCAGTGCTCGACTACCGATGTAGTCGCCATGGTCCATCGCTGATGAGTGTGGCTTCGTGATCGTCGGCGACATGGGTTGACCAGGGGAGGCGAGATGGTCTGAGGAGAGTCGAGACGTTCATCACATCGTATCGTGTAGTTATTCGCTGATATCTTGAAAGGATGTGACTAGTCAGCACACTGAAGGACGTGCAGACGCGCATACCCTTCCGCGTGGCACTTGCAAGGAAGAGTCGAAGCATGTCGAGCCGATATAGTTGCCGCCGTCTTCGGGGAATTTCCTAGGTGCTGTATTAAGTTGTGGCTACCTCACTACCAAGATTGCAGTGTGGATCGGACGCGATGGTCGTGACAATTATCGATCACCGTGGATATCATGACCACGCCTCTGGCCGTGATGCATTCCCGAGGACTTGTAACGTCCTTGTTGAGAGCGATAACCCATGCTGAGGACGTTTGTAGTCTTCAACGGTGTGATGCTAGGGCCTATAGCTGGTCAATTGGAAGCCGTCCCGCAGTCGCATATCTAGCCGTTAGGCCATGACTGGTTTTGCAATGCTCTGAATCAGTCCGGATATGGCGCAATCAAAACACACTTCCGAGGAGTCAACAACATGTTGAGCGACGAAAGGGGACATCGATCAGCTTGGACATGTGGTGGACGTCCAATCGTATGCTGTAGCCGGCACGAGACGGGAAACGGAAGCTTTGTCACTTAGCCGCTGTGGTTAGCGGGTCTCTAATTCGAGGCCGTACCCCACAGCACTGGACCCACGCGGGTGCCGAGATAGGGACAGGAGCTGAGCCCGTGTTGTGGGAGTGGTTTTTGGTAGCCAATACTTGGGCAGCTGAAAAGTAAAACCGTTGCCAACGAGCGAGCACGGTGGCCTCTGTATACACGACGTCGTGTGCATGTCGGTAGATGAGATGCATGTGCATGCCTCCAGGGAGTGGAGCACAGCCGCGGAAGGATCATTAGTGTTTTGACGGTGGAAGTACGTAACGGCTGAGTATTCCCAAAGGCCAGGAATTGCTGGCGGGGAAGCGGCTTGGATAGAGTGATCTTTGCAAGGAAGAGGGATGAAATCTTCACAGGACCGGGATCAGGTTTCTTGAGTGCGGAAGTCAATCGAGGCCTACGTCCAACTCGAAGTTTCTGCGTGGCGCAATGGATGCCGTCTGAGGCGCCCGCATAGGCGTCCCTGGTCTTAATGGGTCTCGTAATGTGGATCGCGTGAGTCTCGAAACAACAGCCATGTGTACCTGAGGGTAGGCTGGATCGGGGATACCGCTTGTTGTGGCTCCTCTGGTCAAAGACACAACGTGCTGACGACACAAAGTGGGTAGGTGGTACCGAAGACGCGACGTCACCAAGACAACTAGACAGCGAGAAGACGTCGGCGAGTAGGTTAGGTGGAAAAAGACGGCGGGCGGAGTATTGCCAGCCACGAGAGAGCGGAGACAGCAACAGGCGCCGTCAATGTCCCGCATCCGCAGGGCATCGCGCAGAGCGAAGGCGGATCACACTTTGTCGTGATGCGGTGAGGTTATTCGTTGTTGAGATAGACGAGGCCGGGGGTGGCCCCTGCTGCTAGGCGGGCGATCCGAAAGCGCTTCGCCACGACGGGCAAAATCTCAACGCTGGACCCTTCGATCTTTGCTCACGACACGCGACAATCGCGCGATGGTGGGAAAAGCAGCATTGCGGCTTGCCAGAATGCGGTAGTCTAGAGGACGCCGCTGGTCTCCCAAAGTATCGGCTCATATACGGGCCTCCAAATCAGGTTGTCCTGCGGCAAAACGTCCAGACGCCGGATTCGGTACTACTGCTCAGCTACCCCGGCTCCGGGACAGCGATTGGCCATGCGTGGAATGCGTCTCTACCCACTGATGAGCCGCAGCAACAACCTGCCTGAACCCAGTCACATTAACGCTCCACAGTCAGCTCCCGGCTACTGGTCACCTATCCACACTGGTCATTTGTACCAGCAAGTCACAGCGCGAGCTGAAGGGACTACCGACGTCGCTGGTACCTGGACCCCTGCGGGCGAAACCGACACCATTCCGTACCCGCAACGGAGCTCCCGTGGTGCACTGCCAATGGTGCTGCGCAGATGAGCTTTCTGTACTCCAGCATACCATGCTTCCAACGATGGCCAAGCCCCACTGGAATTCGAGCCTTTGTGCACGGCTAGCTGGAGCATACGGGTGGAGATCTGGCTCGCCCTGAGTGAAGGTTATATTCCTGTCCATTCCCAGTCCCGTGCTCTTTGGACGCTGGTGACGCTCGTTCCTCAGTCTCATCCTACTATCGACTAACATCGATTAACAAACGTTCACGGCTTTCGAAACACATACGCCAGCACCATGAGGTCTCCCCCGCCCGAGGTCCTTGCGACATGGCCCAAGCCGAACTACGTCGACCCCGTCACGAGGGGCTCAGGCCTGATGATTGTCGAGTTGACATTATTACCCATCGCTATGATCGTCGTCTTTCTTCGGCTATGGGTACGGATAGCATGGCTCAAGAAGAGCTGGTATGACGACTACCTCATGATCGTGGCGATGGTCTTCAGTATTGGTACGGAACCCGAACTTATCATGACTTCCATCATCTAACTCCTTCTACAGGCACAACAGTAATCGTCATCATGGCATCCCAACTGTATGGTTGGGATCGCCACGTTTGGGACCTCAAGCCGCACGAGCTGATGGTCGGTAGACAGGTACGACAATGTGCAACCCATGTCACCACACGCTGATATTGACGGCTTTAGGCTTCCATGGCAGGCCAAACACTATTCGTCCTGGCCTCTTCCACCGTTAAGATGTCCATCCTCATCTCGTATTTCCGCATCGCGCCAGAGAAGTCGCTCTTCCGCAAGCTCGTCTGGGCAACCTTTGCCCTCGTGTTCGCCGCCTTCGTCGTTTTCCTGGTCGCACTCTGGGTACAATGCATGTAAGTACATCCACGTGATCAATTTAATCCAGTGCTGACAACCACAGCCCAATCTCCAGCTACTGGACACTGCAAGCCGACCACCGCGACTGCATCCCTGAAGGACCGCCACTGGTTGTGCAAAGTGTTCTCAACGTCGTGACCGACTTCATGATCTACGCGCTACCTATCCCCACGCTCTTCGGCCTCTCGTTACCGACCACCCAGCGTATCGGTCTCGTCATTCTCTTCTCGGTCGGCGGTGTCATCGTTGTTGCAAGCAGCTTCCGCGCCTACTGGGTCCACTACACACTCTTCGAAACATACGATGCCACGTGGGAGGGATACCAGATCTGGGTCTGGACCGCGATTGAAACAAACGTCGGTGTCATCTGCGGGTGCATTCCAGCACTCAAGCCTCTGCTCTTCCCGCACCGGGCAAGGCAGCAAGGGTCCAAGTACGGCAACAACTCGCAAAACAGCAGAAGGAAGGAGAAGATCACGCCTGTCCTGGACCAAGTCGAGATGGACACGCGGAAGCTCACGGGCGACGATGAGACGCGGCCCGGGACCGCCATCACCCCGGTCCACTTCCGTGCGCCCTCGGAACGACCGATGAGTGGCGATACCGACGATACCGATAAGAGCCGGTTCGATATCGATATAGAGCAGCAAAAAAGCTTCATGTACTGATCGCGAGGCGCAGTACTTTTCACATTACTTAGTTTAATATGCGCATCCGTTCAGCGAGCGATGTTTCAGCTTTCTGTAGGCAGCAGACCCACAAAGAGCCTCTTCTCTTCAACTCACCTCACTACATCTCTTTCCTTTCTCTTTTCTCTTGTCAATACCCGTCGGATACGACAGCTGGGCGGTTTCTTCAAATTTAGCGAGTTCAAGCTCTTAGAAGCAGCTTCTTCTTCTCGTCGCCTAAAAGGCGTCGAGCACAATAGCGAATCATACGATCACTACTCTCTTGGCTGTCGCTTCTTTTATGTTTGGCCTCTGATTCGTTCGGTGTCGACGTGTTCTCGCGACGCGCAACAACCATGCCGCAACTTCTTTTTTCGTCTCGCGAAGACTGCGCCACCGGTTGAAACTGGAGGTGTGCTCACTGTCGCATTGCTTTGCCCCAGTCGTGCCGAAGCGAAGCAGACTATTCAGAGGTCGTCGACTGCTTTATTTCGGGCAATTGAGATTTCACGGAAAGATACTGCCGAAGCGGTCATCATGCGGTGAGATCATTAAATCGGGGGCTGGTTCGTCATGCCGTGTGCATTGAACATCGTCGAAATGAACAGACAGGTTGGTGGTGTGGAAGAGATGGAGCATGGTGCGACGGCAGAACTTTGCTTTTCTTCTATCCCAGCTGGACCCTGAGTTTGTCGCTTCAACCTCGTGAAATTGGGCTGGCGGTCGGTCTGTGCAGCGAGCATGTCGTCATTCTGCCAACTTACCTCTGCTCTACGCAACCTTCCATCGCAGCTGCAATTTCCATCCAGTGGAGGCTTGAACATGTTTCCGCCCAGAGCTGGACGGTGAGTTGTCAGGCTCGCGGAAAGGCCAACGCAGCGATGTTCCGGCACGGGATGACGTCCACGCCGCAATGTATACGGGCATACGGCGCAGCGGACGTCAGATACCGAATCATGACCTTGTCGCGATGTCGCAATGCCGGAATTGGCGTCTCATACAACGAGCGCATTTGCGATATTGTCGGGCATAGGAGCTTTTTCAAGAGTCAGGAACCACTCCCGAGTATTTGGGCGGCTGGGCCTCAAACGGTGGCTTGGAGGCTAGCGACAGGGCTGAAGGCCAAACCTCGGCACCAATCCACTGGCACCAGCGACAGGCTGCATACAGCTGCAGCATGATGTCTGCAGACAGCTGTTCACCGCTTCTAGCGCCTGCAGTGTGGATTTAGCGATTGCGAACATGCGACGCATCAAGGAGGCACAACTCAGCGGCAATTGAAGCTGTGAATAGCAGCAGCGCTCTCATTGCTGGCGGTTACCTGGACTACAGATATGCCAGGGGTAAAGATTAATAAAAAATCAACGCTCCGGTAGCAGACCCTCGTCTCAAACGTCACAGCGGCGCTCAGTGCTCCGCCGCACGACCGTTGCCGTTCAAACTTACCTCATTGATGCTCCTTTAGGCCTGATGAGGCTTGCGAATCGCCCATCTGGCTTCGAGAAAGCATGCTAGCCTGGCCCCTTCCCGTTTAATGCCAACGCACCGTGCAGCGCCTGCCCCAGCTATGCCTTCCTTCGCCTGTACAAACGAAGTCAAAAGTGCCCAAAGGCACGCAGGGACCTGCAATCGCGTCGCTTGCTATTATAAGCAGTAGGTACCTCATCCCTTCCGTAAAGCATTCGCTGTCCCCATTGTTCTCTCCAAACAATTCACTTCCATCCCGCCAGAATGTGGTCGTCGCTAGTGCTACCACTGCTCGCGCTTTCCTCGCTCACCGTCACAGCCCTCCCCAAAGGTCAACGTTGCAATTGCGAGGAACACCCAGTATGCATCATTGGCGCGGGCCCTGCCGGCCTAGCTGCTGCCGGCCGGTTAGAAGCGAAGGGCATCAAGGCAGTCATGTTCGACCGTCAAGATGAAGTTGGTGGTAAATGCCAGGCTTGGTATGATGACCAGTAAGTGTTACACAGCGTCCGCCTCCAAGCGCATTAGGCGCGGCTGACCACCCTTCCAGAGGCATCTTCCACCCACTCGGCGCCGCCTTCCTCTCCAATGCGTCGTACCCGAACACCATCGACATCCTCAACCAGACCAATGTCTCGATCGAGCCGTTTGCGCTTGCCGGCGCGCGCGAAATGTACCGCTACAATTACACCAACGGCGACATCATGGTCAACCCCGCCCTGACCCCGCAGTTCACCGCGCAGGTATCTGCAGAAATTCCGAGGTACATTCAGCTGTGGACGCAGCGCTTCCGACCGATTAGTGTCGTGAACTACAAGGTACGACACCCGTTGTGGTGCGCCGTTGCACAAAACCGGGTAGGCTAATGCAGGAACAGAATGGTGTACCAGACGAATTCACCGTATCCGGCGCAGAATGGTTCCGCCAGAACAACTTCACCGCGCTGCCTATTTTGCTCGTGAACCCCGTCGCGCTCTACGGTTATGGCGATATCAACATTGTCCCAGCAGTACGTCATCATTCTCCAGAAAATTCTTGCAGGGATCGCGCATGCAGGACGCTAACGTGTGATTAGCTGTACATACTGCAGTACTTCACCCCGGATATCCTCACGGCCTTTATCGGCTTACACAGCGTGTACTACATGGACTTCCACAAGATGTTTGTCGAGTACGCCAAGAACCAGCTGTGCAAGACGCCCATTCACACTTCTTCGGAAGTCCGTTGCGTCGACCGGTCCGGCGACCACCCTATTGTGTCTTACACTACACCTATGAAGAACGGCAGCTACGTCTCCTGGGAGAAGCAAGAGTGCTCATCCGTCATCTTCGCATTCCCGCCAAGCATCGAGAACCTCGAGCGCGTAGGTGTAGACATGACAGAGCAGGAGCACGACACCTTCAACAACATCACAACCCACCAATACTACTCTTCCGCCGTAGAGCTCGAACTCCCCTTCGGCGTCTCCTACATCGCCAACAGCACCGACGAGACAGTCCCGCCACCGAACGACGGCGAGCCCGTAGCCGTCCTCCACCTAAGCAAGGAGTCCAACGTCTCCGTAGCCTGGTCCTGGGGCCCATACGACTTCCAAACCGAAGCCGCAGCCGAGAACCTCCTCATCGACAGCTTATCCAAGGTTAACAAGGACCCGCGCAATGCCACGGAGCCATCGCAGCCCTTCTGCGAAGACGACGTCAAGGCCTTCAAGAAGTGGGATTACTTCCCGCATTTCGAGGGCGATGCGCTGTCCAATGGCGCGTATGCCAAGCTGAATAAGCTGCAGGGCCAGAAGAAGACGTACTACGCGAGTGGACTCAGCGGCATGGAAATTGTCGAGTGGGCTATTCGTGGTGGACGCGACGTTGTCGACACGTACTTCTAAGCGCTTATCACGAATTTCCTTGATCGTTCACTATTTTGTTGTTGCGTTACAACTACCCCGCGCGGTACTCGGACGAGGATACCGTGCTGAACTAGGCCTCGGCCTATTTGTGACATCTGCGCGTACATACCCGGAGGTTACCTGTTTGTTCATCTTTTCGTTTTTGTTTTCTGTTTCCCGCTGTTCGGACGATGATATCACGGCTGGATTTCTGTTGTTGTTGTTTTGCTCGCGCTTTAGATGATGATACCTACACGCCTTCGATGAGCGTCATGATCAGTTGTTCCTGGAGGGTTCTGCAATATGATTGCGGATGAGAGGGACTTTACGATTATGACCTGCATATGCCCCTACTCATGGGGCTCTTTAATGGTAATTACGAGTTTCATTCTGGTTTAGAAAGAGATGGAGATTGGAATTCCTACATTTGGTAGGATTGGATATGTAGATATGTAGGTATTCAAACCTATACTAAAATGTATCTCACTCACCACAATCTTGGCTTCCTACTTTCTCTTACCTTCTCTCCAAGACTCTACGGATCCTATATAGGGCAGCATTACATCAATAACAAAAAAAGGCAAATAGCTGGACTCGCGACGATTCGAACGTCGATCTCCCACTCCACCCTGAACCTCTTGCTGGATCCGGGGGACTCCGGATCTAACAAGAGGCTCCATACCAGAGGCATGGGGCTACTTAAAGCCTCTTCGACGTGAAACGTATGGTGTAGGCGCTCTACCGTTGAGCTACGTGTCCTTGGGTGGTGATTGTTAGAGGTTTGCTGATCTAGGCGGTAGGTATAGTAGCATGGCAGTGTATGAGAGCGGTGAGAGAACTCGAATGAAGAAGAGCAACTGTCTCATGAACGGTGATCAGGCGCTGTTTGTTATTTGGCTCCGGATACTAGGCTTCAATTGCCATGTTTCGATTCAACGAATGCTATCTAGATATGGCAAACCTTAAGTTCAAGCATACTCCCAAAAAGATGTCACGAAGTCTCCCTCACTCTTCCAGACACCTTCTTATCTCACCCATCCACAACTGACAAACAATAAAAACGACGCGGTACGACTCGAACGTACAGTCTCCCACTACAATTGCAACTTCGCGATTCGAGATGACCAGTGACTCCCTAATCCGAGAGCTGCAGCTAACGGATAGGGTCGTGGGTGCCTTGCCATTAGACCACACGTCTCTGGTGGCCACCAGGTTCTGATGGGGGAGGGGATGGTAATAGGGTAGATATTTGGAGCAGATGTGTGGGGAGTGAGGGAGTGAGATGGTGTTGGTAGTAAGTAACAAGAGACCCTGAGGCTATGGAAGTTGGCATAGATATGCATACGTGTGGAGTCACTGACTTACGTGCAGCCAAGAGGGCTATTCGGTCTGCGGGCATGTCTTGACCCAGTCTTGGGTACCGGCTCTGCGCCGATTGCGAAGTGTAATCTGTGTTGTATATGCGGAGATTTCGCAGATTACACATGTTTCAAGATACCAGAATCACATTACCATCGTCATCCCAGCCCAAGTCATAAACCTAGACTCCCTTCAGCTACTACTGCTGTCGCACTCCAGGCCGAGAGTAACATATGCATAGCAGCTTCCAACACCATCACACACCAGATGTAGCGCCCAAAAACCAGCCACAACAGACATCAGTCTCCCACCCTCATGCACTCTCAACCCATCGTTCTATTTTCGTAACAAGCTGACGTCGATTCCGTCAGTGCCAACTGTGGGTCAGTGTAGGGAAACGGCGTGGGTCTAGGTTCAGCCCAACACGAGGAAGACGCGTGTTGCTTACAAGCCCCCTCCCCCCACGGACGTGCTCGAACGTTATATAACTAGACCGTTTCACCTTGAACGTCTCATCACCCTCAGGCATACATTGGGCTGGGTCTTTCCCATCTTTCTGCGTCGACTGATTAAATATTAAGCTACTACGGATTACTATCTACCCAACATCCATCAACCATCCGGCCACATCCACAGCCACGTCCTTGAAACCACCAAACCAGACACCTACAATAATCCCAGCCGGAGAAGCCACCGCATAAATATGCATCAATCCACCCTGCCATTCCTCCCCTCCCCTCGTCAAGCAACAAAAAAGTCAAAAAGGTATATTGCGAATCATTTTCCCCAAGAAAGGATAAGAGCATCGCGTCGTAAAGAAACGTTAGAGTGAAGAAAGGAGCAACCAGCCGCTACCCATGCTCAGCGGTCCAGTGCTACGAAGGTAACAGTAGCAAAGTTCATAGACACGCCACAAGGTATGTCTACAAAGCGAGCATGGCAAGCATGACCGCAGCACCGAGACCGGCGCCGACGGACATCTTGGAAGCTGCACCCTCGAAAGGAGGGGTTTCTGGGGAGGGCGAGGCACTGCCGCTGGGGCTGGGGCTGAGCGAGACGGTGACGCTGCCGGTGGCGCTCATAGTGGGCATGGCCATGGTGCTGTTGCTTCCAGTGGGGTAGGGAGTAACCATGGCAGAGCTGGATGTCTCAACAACACTGCTGCTCTTCGCGACGTACGCGCTCGACGACGACGATGATGGCGTAGGAGTAGGAGTAGGTGTAGGTGTGACCATGGCCGGGTAGATCTCGGGCAGCAGGCTCTGGACGTCGGTAGGCAGCGCCTGGTACCAGGCTGGTGTGTTGCCCGCAACGAGCGAAGATGCCATCTCAGCGGCGAACGCAGACGACGAGGCGATCGCATAGGCGACTTGGTCGGAAGGGATCGCCTGCGCGAGCTCCATGAGGACGGACGACTGGACTTCGGGCCTACGTCACCAAGCATGTTAGCATGGATCTACATTGTAGTCATGATGATTATGGCGGGTAAGCCGCGTGGAAGTCGCGTCGCGTTTGCGGGTGAGGCAGAAAAGATGTGGAGAACAGGGAGGGCAAACTTACGCAACACCCTGAGCGGTCACGCCCATAGCAAGCGCACCCAACGCCAACGTGATAGTGTTGTACTTCATCTTGATAGTCTTGTCTCGTGTTGAATGATCGTAATTACAGCGAGTGTGTTCAGGGCTTCGTATGACGTTGTTGGACAGCAACGGACCGACAGAACGTTGAGTTTAATAAGAGAGTGTGGAGAAAGTCTGCTTCTTGATGACGACGCGTTGAACAGACAGTCTGACTGACAGTAAAAAAACTGCAGGGAGCGAGCAAAAAACTGGTAATGAGCGTAAAGGTTTGCGGTAACGAAGTGAGAGCGAGAGATGAGCAAAGGGAGGATCCCCGGCTGTATTTGAAACTATGGGCACAGGGCTCACGCGCGCTCCCTTCACGATAGGTTTGCTCGCCTGTGTGGTTGTCCCCTTGGGGGAACGGGGGCCAGTGGGAAAAGCGGCTAACGGATGGGGAAAAAATAAGATTACTACACCAATCTTGTGACGGGGCCTGAGGCGGGCGACCGCAAAATGGTAATTGGAATGGGGATATTGGCAGCGCAAGCGAAAGTGATTCGCTGATCGCGGTAACTCCTTTATGCTGTGCTGTTTCTGTTTGGTTGGGGCCCTCCAGTTTTCTTGCGACGTTTGACAGTTTATGGTTTTTCCTTTTGCAAGCACCCCGTTTGTTCGCCCGCTGGACGGCCATGACAACTCCAAACACGGCGAGATCGTGATCACGCGATGGAGTCGCCGGCGTGCGATGGCGGTTGGCGGCGCTCAGGGCAAGGTGTCTCATCTCCTTGAAGCGCGGAGAAGCTTCTGATTAGGCCAATCAGAGTGCCCGACGACATCGCTAGTGGAAGGGTCAAATTTCCACTTTTTAAGCATGGCAGGGGTTCGCGCTGCCGTCTCCAGGGCAGCCCACATGGCCTCAATTCGTGTGCTGCAGGGACGGATGAGGTGCATATCGTGTTCTTCGCAGCCTCGTTTTATCGCGTGCGTGGCCTGCGCTGCGTCATGAGCGCGCTCACGGATTCAGCGCGGAGGTATGTCTCTAGGTACGACGTATATGAAATATCGCAAATCCCATACTTCGATGCGATATGCCAAGGGAGGATTGCCAAACTGAAAACTGACAAGCGACACTGCACATCGCAATTAGTCGCCGGCAATTCGGCACTACTGCCCAGATAGCAGAACACCAAGCGCCGTTTTCCCATCTGCCATCGAGACATCGTGAGTTTGGCCATCATGGTTGATCTGCATGACACATTTCGTTTATAACGGAACACATGTTCTTTTGGTCATTCCACCGTCAAACAACGGCTGGCGGTTATCTTCACATGCTCTCGCCCGCGGCGCAGGACTGGATCTGGTCGAAGCCGATGAGGACTGTTAGTAGTCCGGGTCAAAGATAAAGCGCGGGTCTCGCTATCTCGCCCTATTACGTTACGTACTATCGTTTCACTCACAACGCGATTCACGAACAACATCTTGAACGATAGTACGTTCTCAGAAATGCTGATGCATTGTGATAGCGTATACAGCTACATCTCAAGAGCTTGGGCGAAGATAATCGAGATCTACGGCACTCATCTACCGACAGAACTTTCTAGATGAGGCTGGAACGATGCACATAGCTTCGCAATATCACCGAAGCGCCAATCCATCTTTCCTTAATCCTCCATCTCCCTGGCGCGTGATACTCCAGCGACGGCAGTATGGTTCTGGCCACCAACGGGCTGACCGCATTCCGGACAGCGCGCTTGCTGCATGGGCATACCGCATTCTCCAATAGCGAACTGCACTGTGTTAGATCATGATATTTCAGATCGGAGAGGAGAAACTTACTGGATGGCCGTTCACACACTTGTACCAATGCCCAGAATGAGTCGCGATACCGCCACGTCCACTGACCATGGCCTTCTTGATAGACTCCAGTTCCTCTTTCGATATCGTCTCGTAGAATTCCTTGTTTAGCATCGTCAATGTAGCGATGATGGCTTGGCGCAGGGTATCCCGATCCCGGAAAGAGTTCTCACACAGCTCGTCTGCCTTCGCCAACAAGCCTTTGGCGATGTTGCGGTAGCTCATAGCTTTTGCGCGATCGTTGCTCTGACCAGACTGAGCACTACCGAAGGACTGGGCGATACGGGCGAAGTACAATGTAGCCTCAACCGCAAGTTT
Source organism: Alternaria hordeiaustralica (assembly GCF_023758085.1). NCBI lineage: Eukaryota > Fungi > Ascomycota > Dothideomycetes > Pleosporales > Pleosporaceae > Alternaria > Alternaria hordeiaustralica. The sequence goes on along the minus strand of NW_026056833.1, from coordinate 33,982 downwards.
GGGCAGACTCTCCTGTGTGCAGTCGTCGATGAGCTTCCTTGTGTCCAAGAGGAATGGCTCCGTCCTTGCGATTGGAAGGCCACTTGGAAAGGTAAGAGGCAACGTACTCATGAGGTGCTTCTGACCTACGGCACGCATGATCTCGAAGCTATCCTCAAGCAGCAGGCAGCGCACCTTGATTTCAAGCAGGCTACCTCCGAGAGTAATACGTTGATCGCGATCGCGCTTGGCAGACTCCATGGAAGAGTCCATCGCCAACTTCGCGAAATCTACATCCAGCGACTCATCTTTGGCTACATTATGAAGGGTTGCCTGATGTAGCTTGTACGTTGGCTGATGTCGAATATCCACCCTACGACGAAATGCTTTAACTTCATTCAACAGTTTGTTGTTCTCCTTGGAACGTTCTTCGATTCCGTGGTTGATGAACTGCATGATCATATCGACAGGCATCTCACCGCGAGCCTGCATTGGTGCTGTCGGAATAATCGAATATCGTGAGTCTTCAAGTTCTTTTGCAAGTTTGTCAACTTGGCCTTCTAGCTCCCGTAGATCCTGCTGACCATTCACGATGAAACGTTTCGACATCTCGTCGATGACCGCTCGATTGATAAGGCGGTTGTAGCGTTGAGTGACGTACTGCCTGATAGGCTCTCGACAGTGCGGGCACTGAGGGATAGATGCGGAAAGCTCGCCGTTCTCGATCAGTCCGGTAAAGGCATCCGTCTTCGCGTCGACGCTGTACACGTCTTTGAGGCCGACGAGTCCGTCCAGAGTCTCGGTGGTGAAGAAGTGACCGCAGCCGAGAACGACTATGGGCGATTGATCCAGGTCGATTTCAGCATAACGAGACCCCATGATCAAGTCTGGCTCTTCCTCCGGCTTCATGCCACACTCTTGACAATAATCGACCGGGCATACTTCACCGCAAATGCTCGGACATTGGTGACGGCATGGGAGAAGCTTCGTGCAGCGCTCGTCGCAGGGTAAGCGGTTGCATGGGGCCGAGCACGGCATCTTGCAATCGCCTTGGTGCTCGCAGGACCATGCGCACGTCTCAACACATGGGGCACAAGGCTCATGGCACCTCTGTGGACACCGCGTATGCTTGCAACGTACCTGAATGAGATTAGCACAGTGTTCGACGATGTATGAGTGGCACTTACTTCACAAGCCTCCTGACATAGACCGCAATCCGTACCAGAGTGACATCGGCGACTGCAATTGTGGTTGCAGGTTCCATGCTTTCTACCGCAAGTCTTACTGCAGGCGGCGTGCTTGGTAATTGATCCTCCATATCTATCTTTGGTCTTGCATTGACCGCATATTCCAGGGCATGGATGGCCGCAAGATAGAGATGTGGTGCATGGCGTAGGGCAGATGAAGCCTTTTCGAGATACGTCCACTGAGCACTTCACAAGTACATCGTGCCCGCAGTTAGGGACACGCTTCGAAACCTTGACATCGCAGGATATGCTGCCGAGATTCTGGGTCCGATGACAGGCGACGCTGTGCTTGACATGACCGCATGGAAGCTGCACATCATCCTTCAAGATCATACACTTGCCACAAGATTCTCCACAGGTATCTTTCTGGCATGCGTGGTCACATGGCTGATGGCGGCGTTGACACGGCTGCTCGCAAAGGAAGACCGCATGCATAGCTTCCGAGTGGCACCGGGACACACACTGATGGCCGCAGTCGAGGCGATCGGCGCACGCTTCCCTACAACCACCCTCAGGGCTCAGCTGGAGGAAGTCATCGGGCTGCTGTACTTCAGCGTCGGTACCGGGATGTCGAGGGCAACGCAAAGCCAAACTCATGCCCATTGAATCTGCCGCACGTAGCATGCCGATAACCTTCTGCCACATCTCGACACTGGAGTACGTCTCTGCATTCCCAATGAGATACATGCCATGCTGAGCGCGACTCAGCAAGACGTTGATCCGATTTGTGGTTTTGAGAAAGCCGACGTTTCGCTTCTCATTGCTTCGAACAAGGGAAACAATGACAATCTTCGCTTCTTCTCCTTGGAAATTGTCGACTGTGGCGACTCTCAGAAGCTCGGAAAGTTGTTTCTTCCGTAGCGGCTTTCCTTGGTAACTCTCGTGAGCGGGTACTGCGGCCTCCGGAATGATCTCGCCATCCACCACAAACCCGTCTCTCTCTAGCGCCTCTCGGTCGCGATCACTGAGACAGATCTCGTATTCACTGCTCATAGCGGCGCGTAGCTTTTGAAGTTGGCCGGTATATGGCGTCAACACGGCGATGTCATCTGATTTATAGACGCCCTGCCGAACGATATGCCTGACCAAAGCACGCACCATCTCGACTTCCCATAGATTGGACTTCGATTTGGTGTTGTGCATATCCGTGTCCTTCTCGTTTTCGAGATTGGTGTGATCAAGCCAGAAGACGTTGCGGCGCATGCCGACCACATCAGGTAGGTCGATGGTTGATGAATGGTCCTTGAGTTTATCGTAGATGGTTTCCCGAATCAGCGAAGAAATCTGCGGGCGCATTCGACGTTGTACATTCAGCTGAGCAACAGGCATTAAAGACCGCCCGGGCTCACCGATTGAGAGTCGCTCAAATTGGCTCCTATCGAGTGCATGAAGCTTTCCTCGCTCGCTCTCGAGCGACAGATCGCGGAAGTTGGTGACGGAAGGTCGAAGTTGCTCGTGGTCGCCGATCTGGATCAGGTGCTCAACGTCGGGAAGCAGTGCAGAAATCATGTGGCTCTCCATGACCTCTCCAGCTTCCTCGCAAATGATAACTTTACATTTCACCTGCTGAAGAACCGATATGCGCTTTGCTAAGCCGGATGTAGTGACTCCAATGACGTCCGCTCCCTCTAAGACCCGTCGATTGCACTCTTCGTGTACGTTCTTCAATTGGTGTTGAGTCTTTGCTGCACTGTCAACGACCTGAAAGAGCTCACCGACCTTGTTGCCTTGAGCTTCAGCAATCCAATATGCAATCAGCGCGCTTCTCTCGTCAAATGACAGAGAAAATACGCTCGCAGTCGCCTTCTCAATTAGCTGTCGTGACATGTCAGGAGTCAGCGCCGGATGCTGTGTATTGCAGCCTGCGATCCACATATCAAACGGGTGACGACCAACCACCTCATAGCCTTCACCATCGAAACGACTGAACTGACTGTAGATCATTGGGTACTCTTCGAGAATATGACCTTTGAGGTTATGCCAGTGCGCATTCTTTCGTAAGCCTTGGAGACCAGCGAAGATCGGCCCTGCCTCCTTCGCATTATCTTCTTGAGCTTGGTAGCACTTCGCCGCCATATGATTCTCGGACTTTGTCTTTGTCTCGGAATCGCCGACAGTACGAAGATTATGATTGAGAAGCTTTTTGGACTTACTCATGCCTCCGACGCGAATGAGCTTTTGGACCCCGATGTCCAGTAGGTGTTCGAGGAACTGATCCAAAGCGTGGTTCGTGTAGCATACGATGAGTATAGGCCCAAGATCAGCCTTTTCTTTGATGTCCAGCAATATCCGCATAATTTGGAGGCCTAGATAGCTCTTTCCCGTTCCCGGTGGTCCTTGGATGAAGGCGAACTCGCGGGTCAACGCAGCAATCAGTGCGCGACACTGTCCACGGTCAAGTTGTGTCCTCTGCTCAAGCTTGTTGAGAATGTCGGTATCGTCGCATGATGAAGTCGGTTCGATCGAGAAAGGCTCCTCGCTCTTGTTCTTCAAGAGAGTGTCCACGGGAAACTTGAAGCCAAGAGTCCGCGCGTACAAAGGCGGGGGGATTTCTTGCATCCTACGTGTAGCTAAAGGACCTTTGTGCTTTTCTGGAACGATCCATTGCCGAAACGGCAGCCGGCTCAGTCGATGCATCGCTTGTAAACTCTCCAAAGTAGGCAGGAAGGTAGCTGGCATAACTTTCGGGAACTCAAGTAGGACGCCATGAACCGCTCCGATATTGGCTTGCATGAGCATCGTGACCGTTGCCTTATCTTGAGTCACCAAGCTTGCCATGACATAGGCCATCTGGTTATCGTGTGTCAATCCAAATTCCCGATTCGAATCGGTGGTCTTATCCGAGACAGTGAGGAAGACGTGTTGAACGGTAGAGTTCTGGGTCCATATGAAGGACAAAAGCGATCCTTCGTCGAATCGCCTCGACTCCTCCCACCACTTCTCCTTCTGTGCAGGCAACTTCCTACGCACAGCCGTCGGCTGTAGAAACCCGATCGAAGCCTGCAACCCCTTCCGCTTGTCAAAGGTGACGTAGCCAATGCGAGCGTTGGCGTACTGATTGGCGCGCGTATCACCGAGATTAAGATTAGGGTGGAACATTGCGTTGGTGTCTTGAGATACTGTGTGCATGATTCCAGCAAGGGAGCCCTTAAGCTCACCAAAGATATCGTGGCGCAGTAGGCGGAAGTAGGTATCAATGTGGCGTTCCACTGGATCCTCAAGGAAGTGTGGCTGGTCAGGATCGGTATAGGGAAGGAACTCCTTCGCATCGCTCATGATTTCATCCCGGGTCGGGAAGATTATCAGGTCGCCAATGTCCTTTTTATCGTTGTCGAATCGACCTGAAGGTACTATCAGGTCTCTTGGGTAGAAGGATACGTTGCCGCCAATATCGTCGTCGTCTCCACTCTCATCTTCACCCGTGGGGGCAGCAAGGAGTCCTTGAACTCTAGCTACCAGGGCGCGAATATCATTGAGGCGATTGGTTGTCCGTGTTGAGATATCTGGCGATGCCAAGTCCTTGTAGATGTCGCTTACAACCTGGATAGAGTCCACCAGCGGTATGATCGCGTCGTTGATCCGCATTCGACGCTCACGCCTCAACAGCTCAAATAGAGCCATCGTCATTGCAAGAAGCGTCGTTCCGTGGTCTTTCGTGGATGACGAAGAGGCTGCTAGGGCTGACGATAGAGCTTTGCAAACCCGCTGTAGATACTCTACTGCTCTACCTCCACCGACCCCTCCAAAGAGGTTGTAGATAGATCCAACGTGTGTGTCGACCGCGAGACATCGAAGGAGGGAGGAATGCGTAAGCGTCAGAAGGAAATGGCGCGCATTCTCAAGGAATGTGTCGTAGTCGGAACCGACGACCTTTGACTTCAGAATAGCGAGGATATGGCGACGACCACTCTCATTGTCCTTGTCGGAATCAAGATCCTGCGGAAGTCGTTGGCGCCAGTCTCGATCTCCAGCTTCGAGGATACCAAACGCGCCTTCCCAGAGACGTCGCATGGTTGCCGGATTAGTCTCAGCCTCACCGAGCCGGCGCCTCCATGCGTTGTACGACGCCCTCGCCTGTTGCTGCTCTGATGTCTCCTCCACTCTTGAGGGTGCTGTTGGTCTATAGCCATTCTGAGTGTTGCTGTCGTATCTGCTTTGGGCGTTGCCACCACGACCACGTCCTCGACCGCGGCCTCTTCCGCCACGTCCGCCGCGAGTGTTGCGTCCGCCGCCACGTTCCCACATGGTGAGTGAGGTCAAACGTAGGTTCGAGCGAGATTTGCGAAAGTGCGTGTCGCTGTGAAGGTCGTGTAAATTTTGTCCTCGTAAGGAAGGAGCGACTCGCTGTAGCGTCTGTGGGGACGCTAGCCAAAATTGTGCGCGTCGATGAGAGGTGAAGGTGAGATATCGACGTTCTTAGAAAAGCGGTGCAAAAGCGGTGCGACAGCGGGCACCATTCAAAGACAAACAAACATGCTCGCATACTGCATCTGCATGCGGGCCCCTACATCAGCCAATTCCAGCGTTTCAATGTTCCAGCCTTGCAGCATGTACAAGCAGACACTGCAAACTGACGCAATGATATTCATAAAAGAAAGGAGCAGATAAGTGGCTCCGGTGAGCATTGGAAAAGAGAGCAAGGATGGTCCGCGAAGAGACCAATCAAAGAGAACGAGAAAGAAACACAGTATCGAATAGATCCATAACTGCGCCATGATAGTCAAATATACTTACGAGAACGCCAGCTATGCAACACCTCCCCACACTATTTCTTCTCATTCCCACATTACTTCGTCCCAACATCCGGAAACAGAACCTGCACCATCTCGTCCAGAAGCGTAAAGGCAATATGCGTGCTGCATCCTCGTTAGCATCATCCACCCAAGAACCATTCCGTAAACTTACTTCAACCGGGTATTATTAATAGTCCCCTCAATCTTCTTCGCCGCCAACTGCGAATTTTGTCTCCCCACAACACTGCTCGCCAACTCCGGCACAAGGGTACTCAGAACCTCGCTAGCGGCCTTCCTACTGTTCTCTTTATCTTTGCTGGTTCGTTCAACACCAACTTTCATCCTGCCGTTAGGCCACATACTGTCCTTCAGCGTGTCGATGTACTTGACGATATTGTTCTCAGAGAGCAGGTTGTCGAAAGATTCCCGGACTTTGCGCTCGATGGTGCCGCCGAGGAGTTGGTGCAAGACTACCACGACAGCACGGCCTCGAAGCCAGTTGTTCTCGCGGTTTAGTTCGAACGTTTCGAGGAAGATGTCGCAGATGGGTTTTACGAAGGGCTCGAGCTCTTTGTTTTCGAAGGCGAGGAGTTCGGCTTCTGCTTCTGCGTCGTTGTTGGGTTCGCCGGCGACGAGGACGCCGGAGGATGAAAGGTTACCGGGTTGGGCAGTTGCGCCGTTTGTGTTGGCAAGCTGGGTGGTTGCGGCTGATATGAGGTTTTGGCCTGCGACGGACAGTTGATCGAGCACGGGTATGTTACCCAGGAACTCTTCCATACCATCGGCAACTGAGTTGTAGATGCGGGTTACAAAGTCGTTGGAGTTAGGATCCTGGTTTCGCAGGGCATCGGCGGGGCTGATCGCAGCTTGTGAGAGGAAGGCGCGTAGTTCGCGGCTGCGACATACAGCTGGGATGAGTAGAAGTTCCCTTAGATACTTCTCAAGGCCAAGCCGTCTCTTGTGTAAGAAGTCTTTCTGGAGCTTCAGCATCATCTGCCGGCGCGGGAACTCCAGATTTCGGACTTGCGGAAATTTGGCGCGGAGCCTTTTGTTCAGTTCGTGGAACTCGCTGTATCGTCGTGAGACGACCCAAGTAGCGGCAGGCATCTGGTCGCCAGCACGTCGTCGTACTTCGATGACGTACATAGCATACTCCTTGCCGTCTTCCTCCGTGCCGACCATGATCGATTGGATGAACACAGTCGCGCGTCCGTACAAGCTGTTGTCGCTTTCTTGAACGATGTACTGCTGACGCTGTAGCTCTTTCCTCTGTATCTCACGCTGAAGGCTGGCTTTCGATTTTCGCAAGATCCTCAATTCTGCAGCGTTGTTTGTCAACTCAGCTTTTGATGTAAGAGAGTCGACGATAGACTCTTGGGATACCAGGCGCTCAATATCAGCTGTAAGCGCATCGATAGCCTCTGCGAGACCCAGGTCTCCGGGCGCTGCCTCGTGGATCTCTTCCTCCTCTGCTTTGCTCCTCGGAACTGGGTCATCGATCTCATCCTCCATGAATCTTTCTTCATCGCCGAACAGATCATCGTCAAAGACACCACGCGTTCTGGGCTCACCTACCAAGCCAAGCGACGCTATACTTGGCTTGAGACTGTCTTTGCTCTGTTGTAATTGTGCTTGTGGGGCTGGGGATGACGCTCGTGGTAGATCGACGGATCCTCGCATGGAAACACTGTCTAGTGGCGATTTCAGACCCGGCTCGTAGAATATTGAACCCTCAGGCTCGTCCATTATGTCAATGATGGCAGCCTGCATAGCATCGACGACCTGCGTATTATTGCCATTGGAGCGGTCATGACCAAAGTCTGAGTTGAGACTTGCGGTCGAGTGCGCGAGAGGGTCTGAGTCGTAGTCTTCGTCGAAAAGAGGTGCGCGTCCAGATGATGACCTGTGTACATCCAAAGAACGTCGTGCAGGTGGCTCGGCATTTTTGACGGCTCCTTGGCTTTTGAGATCTGATGACGATGCGACAGCTCGACGCAAGTCCCCTTGTGGTATCTGCAATGCGCTCTTCTGCCTAGACTGGGTGCGAATCATAGCAGGTGCAGCCGCAGACGAATTGTCGAGTGTTTGCGCTACAGTCCTCGTATTCACACTGCTGTTCTGCGCGTTCGCCGCCTCGTCCATGGCTAGCCACTTGTAGTACAAATTGGACTTCTTAAACCTTCGAAAGTAGGGTTCTTGTAATTGTTCGTACGCTGCCGTCTGGGCTTGCAGTAAAGAACGTCGTGCATTATGATACTGCTGCGGAGTCGCCTTCCGCCCGGCTTTGAGAAACTCAGAGACCGCTTGTCGAGCTTCGGGCAGTATCTTCAACTCCGGGTTCGACAAGTATCCGTCGTAGATCTGCGCCAGGTCTGCGCGGTCAGACTCTGTCCATGCAGGAAGAGAGCCTATATAGTCCGGCGCTTCTTCAGTCTCTACTTCCAGGGGATTGCGAAAACCGTCCACCACAATCCAAAACTGCACCAGCCGCATCAAGTCCGCCTGATCCATGAACTCCATGAAGCAAGACAGTCCTGAGGCATCGTACAGCACTTCGCGCAGAGACGCATTTGCGAACTTGGACGAAGTACGCTTGTGCTTCGGCTTCTCCTGCGCAGCAACCTTTGCCCGCACCGAGCCACCAGCACTGAGGTTGGTGACCTTTGTATCCAAGATTTGTCGCGCTGTTTCCAGGCGCCGCAGATAGACAGGGTCTTGATCTTCTATCGTGGAATCCTTCCGCAATTGGCTTGACACTTCGCTGCGAAATCGTCTAGCATCTGCCAGAGTATTGGTCTGCCTAATGGCTCGTATGAAACGTTCGAAGCGTCGTTCGTTATCGCCGGGCGCAAGCTTCGGAAACTGGACGTTCTTGGGGTTCTTCGGCGAGGGCGGGGCATGTTCATCGAGAGCAGCTCGAATCTTGCGGACAGTTTTCCTTTCCTGTATTAATGATCGTCCCTGAGCTTGTTAGCGACGGTCTACAATGAGCGGGTAAGTTCTTACGTAGCCCTCCATAAGCTGGTTCCATGTGTCTGGGTCAGCGAGCATCTGCATCACAGGAGAGAGGACTGCGCAGGCCACAAGCTCTTTGATCAGTACATTGACAGCGGGACTGGTTGACATGTTCGCAGGCATAATCTTTGGCAGTAGTCGCGTGACGATGCTTCGTAGATGTTGCTGCTGTATAGGCTTGGTATTCGAGTATGCCAACGACGCCGCCGGGTGCAACCGGCCCTCCTTGTATTTGGCTGCGATGGCCAGATCAAGCTCCTCAGAATCTGTGATGTTCCGCGACAGCTTGCGTCCGCGAACTATGCGCTCTGCCTCGTACGATGCCCGCAAGTGATCGGTGATGAGAGGTATCATGCGCGACACGACTGTCTCGACCATATCTACCGCCAGTATGCGTTCCCGGATCTCGCCCATTGCAGCCCGTATCGCATTGTCCACCTCGTTGACGAAGGTCGGGCTTTTGCTGATACTGCCGTACCAGCTCTTCACGAAGTCGCGCAGTATCAGCCCAATGAGCACGTCGATGCTGTCTGATATCATGAAGGACGCGGGGTATAGCGGCTCCATCATATACATGTTCCTCATGTCCAAAGCCTCCCGCTCAGCCTTCCACCTGCCCGGCGCAACGAAGGCGACGTGGCGCGGCCCATAGTCGACCTTTCCTCCGCTTCGTAGGTCTGTATCCCAGGCGATCGTGAAGGTGAGCCATGCTCCCAGGGCAAGCGTCGCGAGTACTCCGGCGAAGAAGGCGTAGGGCAGGTAGTGCAGCTTCGGCTGCCAATGGGTCAGGTACCCCCAGGCGATGAAGACGGCGATAGCGGCGAAGACCAGATCTCTGCGCTTCACGGGGGCCATAATCGTGCGGGTGGCGCCCGTTTCTGCATCTTGAGCGGGATGGCTGAGGGTGCGGGAGGCTTGGTGTTCTTTGGACAACCCACTTTCGAGCTTAGACCACTGCTGACGTCGACCCGCGTATATCGTATTCAGCGAGTATACGACCGTTAGTATCTTGTTTGACATCCTCAGTAAACTCAACAAGTGTAGTACATAGAAAGCACCTGATGAAGCTTCTGTATTGCGCTATTTTTGTGAGCGCTATCAACCCTCGTGGAAATGACTGCGCTCCTCCTGCTTGGTATAACCTCCTATGCAGATAATGCCATAATCCCAATAGTTTACATTCATGACGCCGTTCCAACTCCGATACTATGCACAAGCTTTCTCGTCTGCCTCAACCACATCCATCTAGAATTTCCGTCGTCCAAGTGTCGGCTTCCAGTCGAGCGGGTGTGTCTCTTCCGTGGCATTCTCATCCTGCTTCCAGATTTTAATAGACTTGTCTGACTCTCCAGTGATGAGACGCAGGCCGGTCTTGTCGAATGTCGAGCACATAACACCTGCTTCGGCTTCGAGAGAACCCGGCTGTGCGATACTTTCGCCATGCTGGAATCGGTGGCCTGTCTTCCAGTCGTAGAAAGAGGCCTCGCCGTTGTCGCTACCGGCAAACATGATGTTATCCTCGTTTACAGAGAGTGTGTTGATGATGCTGTTGACTGGCGAGAAGTTCTGCATGAAATCGCCGTTCGGGCATAGCCATTGTTTCGCCGATTGCGCCGATCCAGATGCAAATGTGAATTCCGTGGGATGTGTGGCAAGAGAGCGAACCGATTTCTTGTGATGTGTGAGAACCGTACGAGTCTTTCCAGCGACCAGGTCCCAGAGTCGTATTGTGCTGTCCATGCTTCCAGACAAGACTTGGGGCTCGGCTTCTTGACATTGAATCGAGGATATGGTTCCCTTGTGGCCTCCAAGAACATGAATGTTGCTGCGCGAGCGCATATCCCAAACGCGGACTACACCATCTCGTCCTCCGGTGCAGAGCACATCCACAGTCGGGTGAAGCGAAAGCGAGTAGACTCCGCTCAAGTGGCCGTGGTAATGTCGAATGACTTTGTTGGTCTCGAGATCCCAGCATTTGACCATCTTGTCTTCTCCGCAAGAGAAGAGATACGGATGCCTTGGGCTCACTGCGAGTCCTCTGACTGCCGAAATGTGTCCTGTTAAGGTGATCTTTAGTTGACCGCTGGCCAGATCCCACAGCTTGATCGTTCTGTCCGCGGCACCGGTCGCGAACCATTGGTTTCCAGGCTCCATAGCCACCGATCGCACCTATACGTAGTCAGCCGCTGTCGCTCTCTTGTAGAATACCATCGTATAACTTACCCATCCCATATGTCCGCTAATGACCGTCTTGACCTTCCATGGCGCATGCCAGTCAGGCTTCGCTTGACGAACCACGTCTTTCCTGACCAACGCGCTCGACGTCTGGTCTCTGCTTGGCGTAGGTCCATGAGCGTTTGGTGCAGCGCCCTTGCCTCCCGCCCTCACTGCCAACTGCATCGACTGTGCATCCCGCGCCTTGTCCGCCTTCTCTGAGACACCATCAATCATCTTCTGCATCTTAGGATCCGAGGCCTTCTCTTCAGCGTTCTGTGCCTTGATCTTCTTGCGTCGCTCGGCCGCTGTAGATGCTGCGCTGGCCATCTTCGCAGCTAGTGCGGGTGGTAGCTCGCGCACATGCTCATATTCGTTGCGAATGCGCGATGCGACGCTGGCCTGGTCTGCGGCGGCCGAGGGCGCTGGTGTGGTTGGGTGTATCGAGAAGCTGCCATTCGAAGCGTGGTCTAGCGCCGCTGATGACGCGAAATCGGCGGCGAATATCTCGCGTGTTCGCTTCGAAGAAGATCGAATGAGCTGTTCCGCCGTGCTGAGAGGTCGCGAAGCTGCGGTTTCGGCCATGTTGGCGAGGTTATGTGGAGGAGGGGAGGATTACTGCCTCAATATTAGCTGCGGCTGTTCGCGACTGAGGCGACAGTGATAAGAGAAACTCACGTGTTGACGTATGTGGTGATGCTGAAGGCCAACTGTTGGTCGTCGACTCTCCATCGCGAAGTTTCACTAGCGCGCCTTGTGACATAAGCCGAGCTAAAGCCGAGCACTATCTTATCTGATCATCTCCGCCGCGCAAACACTCTCTCACCACGGTGTCTACCACCCAGAACACATCTTGCTACCTTAAGTATTGCTTGGCTCGTCAACATATTTATCGCACTCCGTACGCAATCTTTACAGCTTTCTGGTCGCTATCGCGGAAATCGTCAAAATGGTTGCTACCTGGGCTGTTTATTGTGGTAGGGCGGCCCCGTCTAGGACACGACTTTGAGATTGTAATACTGCAGGTATGAACGATTCTTGGCGAGGCAGAGTATGTGGTTGTTGTACCTATCTCCAGGCTGAATGTGTGTCTTGACCCTCGACTGCTTCACGCCGACCATCAATAGCGCCTGACTACAAGCAGCACCGTATCTTTTGATACCAAGCGTACACCGATGCAAGCATCATATCATACTCATTGTTGACAGTTAACATTAATAACCGTATGACTTTGGTCTCCGAACTACTTTGGAAAGTTGATTTAGGTTGTTGCATACAAACAGCCGCACGCCAACACGAAATTCCCAACCCAAGCTGCTACACACGAAAAGACTCATCGAGCTCGAGCGCGAAAGCTGAACGAAGTCGACAAGATATCATAACACTATTGCTTTCGACTAAGCGTACCCCACCTTTCCGAGATCTGGGAGTATCTCAACAAGCCTTGGAAGCAAAGAATCTAGGCTTCGAGTAAATGACGGTGGTCTATGGCGGTTGGGTGGAAGGTCCAATGCACAAATCCCAAGCGGAGGAGCCGACTGGTCTTACTCCGCAGCAGAGAACCCAGGACGCAATGCTGGGAGCTCAATGGGGTTACATGACCGGTAATTTGTACGTAAGAGCCCTCATCTGGTTATTCACATGGGTACCAACTTCGGATCGTCCAATACTCGTCGTGGCTAGACGATCCAATGCCCAACGCTCGCGTGCACACATCAGAATGTGCGGGACATGCAGGGGATGCGAGTGAGCCTCTCCTTCGTACAGCATGGCACTGTAATATTGCGCCGCAAAGCTCACATGTCAGATGCTGTCAGCACCGCGCACATGTTTCCTGCATCGCGACCACGTTTATGACTGCGCAAAACTGTCGCGAACCTGTGGAACGCAAAATCCAGCGGTCACGGCGACGATGCTTGTTTCCCCAGATCTTCCGGGTTCTCCGCTTCATAGCTCCAGGATTGCGCAAAAGCAGCTGAACGGCGCGCGGTCAAGCACATGCTGCCGAGGAAGTTGTATGGAGAGCCAGACCGAATCGTCAGATCCTTCCAGAGGAGGAAAGCCACCTCCGCACGAAATGACGCAGGAACGGTTAAACCCTTGCACTCCAACAACAGGGTCGTATTGGCGGCACACCCACGACAAAGTAACTCAAGAGAAAGTGTCCTGTGCCTAGAAGTAGGTATTTCGTGTCTTGAGGATAGGAGTACACAAGCATATTTCTTACAGCCGCCTAGACACACGAATGCAGGTACAACAGGGCCGCCAGTCTTACGCCATGCCACCGTCTTTTTGCCGGGAATTTCGCAGACAGCGGTGGACGTTCGGATGGCGCATCCGTTCGGCGGGTTAGCCATGTTCCTGCGCGACCGAGCTTAGCCAAAGGGTGTAAGCATGGATTATCCCGGATGTTTGGCCGAGAATGGTCGAGATGTCGCGGGGTTTGTAACACTGGATCCTGCGCCATATATCGATTTCTGTGTCGCATCTGCGCTTGCCGCCATCCAATGGCCACCCAGCCGGACTGGAGATGAAAACTTTGACGATTGAGGATCTGCGCAAAGCGACGATACACATAGTGGTTGGTTTTGCCTCGTCGCATGGCTTCACAGCCTCAGGGCTGCCCCGGATCTTCTCGCTTCGCACTAGTCCCGGAAGCGATTAGATGGGAACGGCCGCACCGTCACTGGCCTCACGAGACCCAATCAGCAAAAGCTTCTAGTCTCTACGGCATGGTTCTTGGCGCCTTGATCAATTCGATCCCTGTTCAATGTTGGAGCTCGCCGTCGCCCAACACCAATGCTCACCAATGATGTCCAATCGACGATCGGATGGCTTCTTACTCGGTTCAATAGCACTACACGCTCCTCGCAATCTCTACATGACACTCAAGAAGATGTAGAGAAAGTTACGCGGTACCATCTCCTTTCTTTCAATCTTCATGATTCACGACCATTCGCTGGCAAGGCGCGCCGCGCCTAGTTGTGTGGCAATAGACTCTGCCCTCACAAGTCCGGCCTCGACGAGCCGCAGCTAGCGATGCGTAGTCTGGGGTAGTGTCATCACGCGCTACCACATCGAGCAATACCTCCAGGGGCTGCTTGAAGATCTCGAACGGGGGCGAACAACACGCCCAGTGTGGAGCCACTTGGGTGCTAGCTTGTTTCTCACCTGGACACGGGTGGCCTACGGTTCCGCTTGATATAAAGAGCTTATGGGAGCCTCCTGTTGGTTTTTTTGCAAGCTTCAACTGTCGTTATACATACATCAAAGAACTTTCACTACACCGATCACCGTATCAACACCAAGACAACCGTCAAAATGAAGACCTTCACCATCGCTGCCTTCGCCGCTCTGGCCTCCGTTGGCTCTGCCCAGCTCAGCAACATCCCATCTTGCGCCGTATGTCATTCCATGATCGCCTTCACACTCATCTTAAACTAACACTATCCAGCTTCAATGCTTCCTCGCTCCCCTCCAGAGCGACGGCTGCTCCTCCCTCACCGACTTCGAGTGCCACTGCAAGAAGGGTGCTGAGCTCCTCGGCAAGGTCCAGCCTTGCGTCCAGGGTGCCTGCGAGCAGGACGACCAGGCCAAGGCCATCTCCGCCGTCCAGGACACCTGCAAGGCTGCTGGTGTCCCCATCAACATCCCCGGTGCCAGCGCTGCTCCCTCCATGGCCAGCTCTGCTGTCGCCAGCGCCACATCCGCTGCTGCCTCCATGGCATCTTCTGCCGCTGCCTCCGCCTCCTCCATGGCTTCCTCGGTCATGTCTGAGGCCTCCTCCGCTGTCGAGTCTGCCGCTTCCTCCATGGCCTCCGAGATGTCCTCCGCTATGATGACCGGTACCCCCACTGCCAGCGAGAGCATGATGAGCATGACCCCCTCTGCTTCCATGTCTGAGTTCACCGGTGCTGCTGCCCAGGCTACCCAGGCTGTCGGTATCCTCGGTGCCGCCGCCCTTGCCATGCTCGCTTTGTAGATACCCTCAGGCCCTTGGTGGCAAGCATGAACGGATTGACTGGTTAGTCATGGTCAGGATGTAATGGAATCACGTTGGGATGGATGGATTGAATCTTGTATTACCACCTAAAACCGATAATGCGATACCTAATATTTCGAACTTGATCCTTTTCTCTCATTTCATTATGTTGTGTTTCTCTCTACATCTGATGACTTTCCTACCCCGTTACCTCGCTGCTCACTTGCAGTGTTTGTAACGCGTCAGAATCTCCCGGTGGCTGTTTGTATTCGGTCGTACCGAAGCTGAAAAGTTGCCCAGTGACGTCAGAGTAAGCACCATCGTGTTGCCGAAATGAGAACACAAGGGTTACCATGCCTTCGTTCGGATTGAAGCTACCCGCACTTTTAGTGTCTACAGACGCTACGCATGTGTAATGCACCCTTTTTATGCAATTTATCACGATGCCCTTTTACCGATTCACCGCCGGGGAAGCGACGGAGGCGCTCTCGTACTGCTATTCTCTTGCTTAATTACCGTAGACGGCCCTTACTCTTAGCTCAGCTCTTGCAGGTGTTATTGTGTCGTCAGCCCGATTCAGTTGAACACGCTTGGTGTTTGTTGATAAACATCACAGTCGATCTCATATACGTCAAGAGAGCTTGGGGGCTCGACGGACGCTGCGGAGGATCCAGTACCTAGATATCTGCCCAGTTGTTGGGAAACATAGTTGTTGCTGGACAAGGTTGCTCTGGAGCTCTTCCCATTGCAACTCTGTGACAGGTAGCTAGCCACTTACTTGTATCGTGCGAGGCATACTGCTGGAAGAGAACAAGCCTCTCAACATTTAAGCGACGGTTCGACAACACGCAGCTGCGTCGTCTCGCACACCACCAACTACTCAGCTTGAGTGACAAGGCCATCAGTTGCGCAAAGCAGGACCACAAAACTTTGGTCCATGACCTGCGCTTACTCGATTGAAATATACGATCCTAAAAAAGGAAAACTACCCCAGCGGAAGTCTAGATCGCGTGCATGCTGCAGGCGCGACGTTAGTAAGCGTTGTAAAGGGTAACTACTCGCTGCAGCAGACAAGGCAACCGCACATGTTTAATTCGTGACGTCAATTCCTGCGTACGTAGATAGCTAAAAGGGCGCTGTCGTGCTTTGAGATGCAAGTGAGGGGTCACATCACGTAGAGAGCGGACGAGCGTAGTTGCGACATCGCCAACCTAAACATTCGCAACCCTTCCTAGACATTCATCATGGCCTCAGAACCCGAACCATGCACAATCTCAGTCCCCGATTCCGCAATAGAAAAGCTCAAACGAAAGCTCTCAGATGCCGACTTCCCAGATGAACTGGACACACCCGACCAATGGCCCTACGGCTCACCCCTCTCCGACATCAAGCGTCTAGCAAAACACTGGGAAACCAACTTCTCATGGCGAGACGCCGAATCCAAGATGAACGAGCTACCCAACTATCGCAAGAAACTTCAAGTCGACGGGTTCGGCCAAATCGACATCCACTTCGTCCACAAGAGGAGTTCCAATCCCAATGCCATACCCCTGCTCTTCAGCCACGGCTGGCCAGGCTCCTTCCTCGAAGTAACAAAATTACTTCCGCTTCTTGAAGCTGGCGAGAAAGAAGGGAAACCCGCGTTCCATGTTGTTGCGCCGTCTCTACCGAACTTTGGGTTTAGTCAGAGGATTAGCAAGCCTGGCTTTGCGTTGTCGCAATATGCGGAGACGTGCCATCGGTTGATGCAAGACCTTGGATACGATAAATACGTTACGCAGGGTGGTGATTGGGGGTTTTGGATAACGAGGTCGATGGGGTTGCTGTATCCTGACTATGTTCTCGCGAGTCACATCAATATGGTGCGCGCGCAAGCACCGACGTTTACATCGCAGCCTGCGCTTGCTCTGCAGCACGCCATTACTCCTTACACTGAAGCTGAGGCCAAAGGAATCGAGCGCTCAGAATGGTTTCTCAACGAAGGTCAGGCGTATCGCCAGCTACAATCTACCAAGCCACAGACGCTCTCCTACGCATTCGCTGATAGTCCCGTGGCACTACTGGCATGGATCTATGAAAAGCTGATCGACTGGACCGACGGCTATCCCTGGACTGACGACGAAGTACTCACTTGGGTTAGTGTATACTGGTTCAGCACTGCAGGACCCAATGCGCATGTCAGGATCTACTACGAAGCGCAACACAATCCTACAGATCTGATTCCGAATCGAGAGCGGACGACGACGTGGATTGATCGGGTGAAGTTGGGTGTTGCGCACTTTCCTAAGGAGATCACTGTTGTGCCGAGGGTGTGGGCGAAGACTTTGGGTGAGTTATCCTTGCGACGATGAGGTTGGGGCCTATACTGACTGAACTACCACTAGGTCCTCTTGTCCATGAGAGTGTTCACGATAAGGGCGGGCATTTCGCTGCACATGAGAGACCGGATGTAATCGTTACGGATTTGCAGAAGATGTTTGGGAAGGGCGGGCCGTGTTACGGAATAGCTCCAGGAAAGTCGGGTTATTGATATGGGTTTGTACATAGAAACAATTTCGATGGAATGATATGATGACGGGAACTATTTTATGTGATGTCATTGTTTGACAGGTGCCGGCTTGATTAGCTCAGCTGTCGAGTCTCGAGCGCCTTCGCACGAGAAGTCAAACTCGACCATATGTGCATCTGTTGGCTTTTCGGCCGTGCATTGCGTGATCTTTTTGGCTTCGTCGTGACTTCTCAATGGGGAGAGAACTCGTCCCGGTGTTGGATCGATCTCATCTTCAGACACCAATGTCGACCGCGACAAGTCCTTCTCTGCCGCCGACGCCGAAGAATTGAATGTAAGCCAGTGGATTATAAGAGCATCCCAGCAAACGTCCACCAAACAGATCGCAAGGCATATCATGCCCAGCTCTTCGCCCCTGGTAAGGAAGAATTGTACCATATTCGCCGCCGTTGGTATCTCTATCAAGAGCGACCCAATGATGCTCTTCCACAGCAGTGTCTTGATGTTCTTCCTAGCTGGCGTATCCTGTCCTCCATGCACTGTGTCCTCATTCTGACTCGACTTCCTTTTGAAGATCCTGGAAAGAGTAGATGCGCCGGGCAACCCTACGACCGGATAGAGTAGGTAAAAGAAGACCACAGTCAGAATAATATTCGTAAAGCAGTTGACCACGGTAAACGGTATCGATGCGATGCCGCGGATGCCAAAGTGGCAGCGTCCGTCCGATTCGTGCAACTCGGTGACGTGATTGAGATAGGAGTTGATGGCGACAGTACCGTACAACACGACGATCATGGCCATGCAACATAGATATATTTTGTCTTTTCGCCTATTGACGAAAGGCGCGCGGACGACATGGATGCGTTCGACCAAGAAGATATAGCTGCCATGTATTAGTGAATGACCGGGTTTCGTCGATGCACACTTACATGATAGCTTTGATCAACGTGTAGAAGATCAGGCAAACCCATGTTCCCGCAACGCAGAGCTCGTAGGTATAGAGCCCCTGGCCTGCCACAAGAACGGCTGAGCAGATGATGAACATCAAGACCAGTACGTATAGCATGAAGACAAGCGCAGACATGAGGCGATGCTTTCTCAAAATGCGGCGTTTGAGTTTCTCGAACCGCGAACCTATGGTCTGTGTCAGAAACTGAACGCACGACTGGTCCAAACTTGATGGCGTGATGCATGTTACAAAGGCCATCGTCTGCCTTGAGATCGATCGGGTACGGAAGAAGAACTTACCCAGTAATAGTGAGCACACCATCATGCACAACAGCGATATGATCGTGAAGATCGACCTATCCCGTGGAAGTTCGCCATTGTCGATGAAAACGTTCGAGTTCCGAAATTCCTCTTGCCGCACCTGTAGGGGGAGGGCTTGAGCAGCGAACGTCTGCATCAAGAAAAGACAGGCGAACAGCCTCATTCTTGACAGAAGTTCGGAACCGATATCGAAACGAGTCGTACGCGTTCGCAGAAAGAAAGACGTGATCAATAATCATTCAATTGGGGATCCTTGAGTCCTTAACTGGACCCTTTTCGCGACCTGACATCTGTCTTGGTCCCACAAAATGACGCTCCATTATTTTCTTCTTGCGTAAATCATATGGTCAAGCCTATGATCGACCGGGAGTTGCTAGGGACTGTGGCGCTGAGGGCGATCGTTTTGCTTGACTTCCAATGTTGCGTGAGGCTGATTGGGTTTACGCTAGTCATGCGGAGATGGGGCCGGCTGGCCGATGCGGCCTCGAACGCGAGATTCCCGGTGAGAAATCCACGTGCGTGCCGCTGCTCCCGTTCCTAGCAGCTGTTGGATGCGTTTTTTCTCAAATATCTCCGTCAGGGACAGGGTCGGTATTAGAGGCCGATGTGCATTTTGCTTTTTCTACCTGACAGGTGTCATGGCTCGCTCATTCTTACCAGATGTCGCGATGTCTCAACCATGCATCCTTCACCCATTCGTACCCCACGTTGTCGAGCGGAAAATCCTGTTGGCTTCCCCTGGCGAGGATCCTAGTCCAATGTCTAACTGGATCTCGTCCCTTTGGAGCCAATATTGCCGTATCGGGATTGCGACAATCCGCCGAACGCCATTGCGCCATTCTCTTGCTCTACTGAAAGATCCTGATCTTGACCTCCGAGGGTGCGTTTTGCCGATATTGCAACGGCCTGTTCTTCGCTCACGAGCAACATCTCGTTCCATTCCAGGAACAACCATAGCCAGGATAGAGCAAATTCGATGTTCTCTGAGACAGGTGAAGATGTGCTCAGCAGGACCTTGCACGTCTCCTGTCTCCTTCAAAGAGACAGCTGGTTGAGCTGAATAGTACACAGCCCTCAGATCTGGCAGGGGTCGCAGGGATGCTGAATCATAGTAGTCTGAACGAGTGGCTCCGAGGAACGAGCTGGGCAGATTGACTTCGGAAACTCACGAACAACTGTGGGGACTCTCGTAAACTTTGCCTACACTCTTCGCACGTTCGTACCCCACGCCGTGGGGTGCAAGGAGCATTGCGAACCCTCGGCCAGAGGTGGCTATACGAGCATGTGATTGATACAAGGTCGTTTTGGTTGATAATCGCTGGTATATGCGCGCTGCGAGAGCATCCTGAAACCCCTGCTGGTATCCACGGGGAATTTCTCGTCACAGCCCATGTTGCTGATCACACTTCTATCCAGACGTAGAATTTGATCCCCTAACGGCCAGAGAATGTTGAAAAGATGCGCGCGATCTTCTGGTTCGGCGTGGAAAAGGAGCTGCGGCAGGTCAGTAAGCTCTTGAAGTGGGCGTGTGGTAACTGACTTGTTCGCCCAGTGCGCGTTCAATCAGCTCCTCCCACGAAAGCTCAATGAAGACATCGTGAAACCGGCCTTCTCCGACTGCAACTAGTGGTAATATAGTGACTTTCGCTTCGTCACATATCAAAGTAGGAACACAGCCGCGTTGCAACCTTGGGAGTGAAGGTTGCCAAATGTGGTGTGCGTGTGCGATGCGCGTCCCGGCGGATGTCGCGCATACGCGCACGGCGCGTCGTACTAGGGCGAATCTGGACTTGCCGGATCGCTGATCTCCGAAAGCATCTATGTAGCCATCCACTCACAACTCTACAACTGCACCTCAACCAATAATGAGTGGCGATACAAGATTGAAAAAGAAGCGGAGAGGCGGCCCGCGCAGTAGAACAGGTATGTGCCGTGATCTATGAAACTCTGCTGCGATGCTGAGATAAGCTAATGCCATCAAGGTTGGTACGTCTGGCTGCTATTTTCATCGCGAAAACCTGTACTTCTGGCTGACTGAGTCGCTCCAGCGCCACCTGCAAACGCCGTCACACTCGCTGCGATGAAAAAAGGCCAGTATGCGGGAATTGTGAACGCCTCAACCTCGACTGCGAGCTATCCGAGGAGATCGTATGGGCTACTCCTCGTGTCGATACAACACCGGACGAACCAAACAATGATGCGCCGCTTCTCGTTGACGTGTTTAGGACACGAATGAATGATCTTGACCTTCCTGAAAACTCTTTGTCAAATCAGAACTACATACCTGCTAATGGTGTCACGACAGCAGGTTCCGACGAAGCGAACGGTCCGAAGAAGGTACGCTTGACACCAGAAAGCGCCTTTTTACTCCAGACCTATGTACGCACCGTCGCAACATGGATGGATATCTTTGATCATGCCAGCACCTTTCAGCACAAAATCCCACAGCTGGTCCTCAGATCGCCGCTTCTGTTTCACTGTGTATGCGCCTTTACCGCCAACTATCTTGCCCTTTCCAATTCGAGCCATGATCCTTCTTGGCAAGTCACAGCTTCCAAGCATTATGGCGAATCGTTGCGCCTACTCATAGAAGCTTTGAGCATGCCTTCGCACGAACATGCGCTTACCGCAAGTATGCTGCTCTTGAGCTACGAAATCCACGGAGCTTTGCGCTCTGAAGACTATCGGCGACACTTCCTAGGCCTTACAGTACTAATCAAATCACGACATGTTACTGCACAGTCAAGCGGCACTGATCTGGCCAATTTCTGGATCTATATCCGACACGAGATCGTTGTAGCTATGGCTAGCGAGCAGCCTCTGATACTAGACCCTGCAGAATGGGAGGTGTCTTGGGTAGAGGGTGAGACTAGAGAAGATGTTTTGGGAAACCACGTTCTTTGGATATTAGCGCGAGTTCTCAATCTCATTTTTGGACCAGATGGACGAACTGAAGCAGGTAAAGAGCAGCGCCAAAGCTTCCTGCACGAGATCGAAATGTGGCGAAGGGGGCTTTCTGACACGTTTGTTGGTATTTCATATGGGGAGAAAGACGAAGATGGCTTTGGCAAAGTATACTTCCCAGTGGCGGCCGCAGCCGCCACAGCGTTTTGTACGTTTATAGGCGCACGTAGCGCTCAACATAATCTAACGGGTTCAGGGTATCACATAACACATATTCTGCTTTATGCAGAGCCAGAGCTTCAAGACGAGGCATACATTCCCCTGATTCAGGAGCAGGCTATGGAGATTACCGACATAGCAATTTCAGATTTCCCCCCATCGCTGATGGTATTCTCTACGCATGGTCTTTTCTATGGTACGTATCCATCCTTCCGGCTGTACATTGTCAAATGATTTTACGATCATAGCGAAACGCTCGCTGATACGTTCCAGCCGCGAAACATATCCATGGGATCTCAAGAAAGGCGCGTATCTGGAACGTCTTGAACGAGGTTGAGCGGCAAACTGGATACAACACCAGTACGACCGTGAGGCTTCTCCAGACCTTGGTGGAGGAAGGCGCGCAAAGCCATAGCGCAAGTATCTTGTGAGCGATTCCTCATGCTTCGAAACGAAAGCCATCGTAGTTCACCAGTCTCTGCCTACCAAGTACCTGGAGAATGGCCGGCATCGGACCGAGCCGCCTCGTTGGTCAGCTGCGGGCTGAAGCGAAGCCAACGACTGATCAAGCATTGACTGCGAGGCTTCTGGGGTGATGATGGGGTCGGAAGTTTTCATCCTATCGCATTGTCTGGGTGTAGCGACTTCGGTCACACCCCAGAGTAGTGGCGCGTAGAGCACACCTCTTACTGGTAACCATTGCCGTCACCCACCCCACGTACATCCTCAGGCCCAACACGGATGCTGGAAACAATTCAAAGACATCTCCAAAGACATCTTCAAGGATATGGTCAATCACGATTTCAAATTTCCTTATCTATCAGGTTTCGTTCCAAGACAGAGCTGTGACAAGATTTGGCATGCGCAGCCGGGTTCTGGCGCACGTCGCGAGGCTGCGCCGCCTGCACAGCCCGCGAACAGTCGGGTAGGCAGCAGCAACACAACCAGTCGAAAGATGTCCCTTGTTCTAACAAGCGACTGGGCAGCGCAAATCAGCACCCTATTCGCGACACTTGTGAGCGTACCGCATGAACTTGTTCAGCTTTTGAATATCGACAACGCCACAACTTCGTTTATGCGCGGGTAGTCTCAGCCATGCACCACAGGTTGTTTCGCGCAGCCTCCACGAGAGCGTTGATGGGACGTTGGTTATATTCGCCACTCCAACCGATTTCAAAATGCCATATTCATCATTCTTTCTCACACCATTATGGCACCTCCACTCAATTCTCAAGATGATCGTGCAGCGTTCGTTGACGCTTGTATTAACAAGCGTAAGAAAGCGATGCATGCCTGGGAGTCACTTGGCTTGATCAGTGAGAAGTTACACGATGAGCAACACGGTTACTTCGTCAACAAGGAGAAGGCAGATAAGGCTAACGAACTGCAAAGAGTGGTGGAGGGAATAGCAAAGTCGTTTGCTACGTCGTATCGTGGCACCATTGAAGAGCTCCATGCTTACCTGGCTGAAGAGAATGCCTTCTCGGAAGACGTTCTCCGGCTCGGACAAGAATTCGGAGTAAAGATCTGGGGCCGTATAGAAGACGGCGAAATACGCTCATCAGGCGAATCGCAAGGGAATGGAATCGAGGAGCAAGACTGGGACGACCCAAAAGACCGCCAGAAGTGAGCACTTGATGCGTTATCATCAATGACTCTGTTAACTTGCTCTCAGCATTCTGTTTTACATCCGATGCTGGATCATATGCACCGTGGTCAGAGAGTACAGGGCGACTCCACGAAAAGGGAAAGCAAAAGGTCGGACTCGTGACCTGAGTCCATCTCAAGATCAACAGAATGAAGATACCGTCGAAGATCTCGCAGAAATTGACAGCCCTAGAATCATAGGCGGATCGTTTCGGGCGCCAGAGCCACCACGTATGTATCCTGCACCGGAACCACGCAGAGATACGGCATCCACCAATGTCAACGAGAAGGCTACAAGCACTAGTTTCACCTCCGTGAATAACACCACCACACCGAGTAAGAGGAAAGCGCAATATTCCCACGAACGAACACCTTCTGGGAAGCTTCCGAAGCCTTCAAAGGGCGGTCGAACGATTCCTGTCCTCACTAATCAGTCACGAGATCCCTACTCGATCCCCATATCTCCTCCCGCGTTCTCCCCTATATCCCCTCCCGCGTTTCCGAATCTAGGCCGCTCATCGTTTCAAAGACGAAGAGAGACCACATACGACTCAGACGCGACTTGGGCACCGCCTCGTGAAGAAACCGCAGACGCAGAAACTGTGGTTGATGCGGAAGAGGTCAATCCCGGAGAAGTCGGTAAGTTCATTACTCTGACAGCAACACCGAACATTGAATCTGACCCTCATCAGACTCGCGCATCCAGAACGACATCGCCACATCCAATGCAGATGACATGCAATACGAGTACGATAACGACATGAACAACGCCGCCGGCCCATCGGGTACCTATCAAAACCCGCTCAGACAAGACTCGGTCATACCAGACACACAAACGCAGAACGATGCAGTAGACACTATCATCTACCCTCCAAGTGGCCAAATCATCCAAATCGACGAAGACACATCAAGCGATGCATACACCGACGCCATAATCCGCTCTCTCATTTCCGACCCCTCCCCCACAACCCGACAAACGCGCGTCTACCGCCTCGAACTCTATAGACTTCTCGTTTCCTACTTGAACGGTATCAAGAACTTCGATCCCACCAACTACGACTCCGCTGCGGAAGAACGCATGGATTTTCTACTCAACCAATTTCACTGCACCGATGCTGATGCCTGGCATTCTGATCATAACGACAGCGCACTTCGCCTACATCTCGCGTTCGAGAAGTGGATGAGCATGCGTTACCGTCTCGCCGCGTTTCGCAGCGTGACGGGATATTTTGGCCTGCCGGGGAGGCAGTGGGAGGAGTTTCTGAGGGGTCTAGATGATGTGCCGCATGCGGAGGCTATTTTGGCTTTTGTGGATCTGAAGGACGCCGGGGATGGGGAAGAGGGTGGGAGGGTGCTTGGTGATGGGTTTGATAATGATCTTATGATGATGTTTGATGGCTTAACGAAGTTTCAGGACTGTAATGGGCCGGAGGCTTTCAAGGGTGTAAGGAAGTTTAATGAGAGGTTGTTAGTGTGGTTCAGGGATGAGTGAACGGGTGGAGGTAAACAATAGACAAACCACACAGAAGACGTAGCTGAGACGATACATGATGCGCTTGCTAGTTTGAACACCCTCACCATGTTAAGGTGAGGTAAAGGCATCGGGCGGGATATTGCAAATCCGACCTCTTCGTCCATGACCAGATCACCCAAAGCACACCAGGTAGTACGTCATCATGCATCACAAGGCGTGCCACAACGCCAACCCACATGTCACCTTCTGACAGTACCTGACAGTCACAAACTTGCCTCCTCTTTACCATTCTCTATCCAACCGTCTAAACAGACCTTCGTACCCTCAACCCAATCCACGTCATTTGCCGTCTATACCTACACAATGTCTTCATCCACTCCCCCCAGCCCTCTCCTCCGTCTCCCCAAAGAACTGCGCTACGACATCTACGACCATCTCTGCCGCCAGCAACCCAATCATAATCGGACTGCGCGCCCACAAGAGCGACTAATCACCTACATCGACCGGAGCGCACCAACCGAGCTATCTGTGACGTGTCGCTTTCTCTGCGACGAGATACGCGCCTACTTCTATTCGCGAGTCACCTTGAGTTGTTACCCACTTAAAAGCTCGTGCATTTTCGAAAGCTCGATCGAACCAATCGCCCTCCGCGCCATCCAGAACGCGAGCAAGATTTGCATATGTGCATTCTGGAATACCCAAAAAGATGGGGATGTGATTGATAAGCACACACTGCCGTATAGCATGAACGGGTGGCTTGCGGATCTAGTCGACTTGCTCCTGAGAGAGGCGAAGATGTTGGAGGTAGTCACGCTGCATGTATACAACGACATGCCGCTTGCGGCAAGTTGGGAGATGAAAGAGTGGATGTTGAAGCCGTTGGAGAGGATGGCTGGGAGGGTGAGGTGGGGGTTGTATCTTGTTTGGGCTAGGGAGGAAGAGGAGGCTGAGTTGAGGGAACGGCTTACTGTGTTTTTGAAAGAGATTAATGGGGGCGTGGCGCCGGTTGTGGAGCAAAAGCCTGCGCTGGACCTTGGGCCGGATAACTGCTGCGTGTCATGACAGGTCTGGTCATGGACAAAGAGGTCGGGTTCGCGATATCCCGTAGCCTGACCTTCTTAAACAGTGCAACCAACAGTAAACTATTGCATGCGTCATTGTCACTAGCAGGCCATAAATGACTCAAAGAGCACAACATTGAGACAGAATCATATAATTGTGGCATTTTCCGTAATTGCTCCAACGCCATGCGAATGCAACATCATATCGAAGATGAACAATAATACTGTAATCTAGCTCCACAGCCTCAGCGTCCCGTCCGCACCAGCCGACACACACCACGGCTCCCTGGGATGCCAGTCGAGACCCATAACACCCAACCTGCTCTTGACCTTGTGTCCGCGCAGTACCTTCAAAGGAACAATTGTAGCGTTCTCCATGAGGTCTCCCACAACCTTTCCGTGGAAAATCTGGATAGTTCCGTCGTCGGAGGTGTCGGCGAAGAGGGGCAGACCGCCTTGGTGGAAGCGCACTGAACGGATGGCTTCCTTGTGGAAACGGAGGGTCTTGTAGGGTTTGTTGGAGAGGTCGAGGTCGTGCCAGAGGAGGCGCTGGATGGGAAGTTAGTGAATGCTGTAACAATACTTCTGGACACGGAGAATTTACCTTATCGTATGTTCCGACAATGATGTTGTCACCACCGGGGTGCACGTCGATGGATGAAATCCATTTGGCACCTGGTTGCAGGATCTTGACGAGTTCCTGCTTGGCGAGATCGTAGCTGCGGATGGTGTTGCGGGTGGCCACGAAGAAGATGGCTTTAGAGGGGTGGAATTGTGCGGTTTGCGCGATACCCTTGAGGCGGCGGAAGGGGAGTTGGGTGAGATGTTTCGAGACGGTGTGGATAGCTACTGCTGTGCTTTGGCCGCGAGGCGATACGGTGGCGAAATAATCTCCTCTCCTGTGCCAATTCACTATCTTGACTGCTGCTCGGACTTCGATTTGGACGAGAACGCCCTTGTTTTCAAGACGGGCTCCTGGACGGCTCCACTTGCCTGGTGCTGCTTTGGGCGCCTCGCCGAATGTTGTTGTCGTGGGCTTCGAGGCTGCGTAACCCCAACCGGCGTCAAGAACCTCGCGACTGGCTTGCTCTATGTCCGGTGAAAGGAGCGTGAAGGGTACGATCAGGTAGACGTTCTCGCCGCAAGCAGCAGCTACCACGGATGTCTCCTTAGTGGGTCTCCATTGTACTGCATCCACAGCCTCCTCATCTGATAGCTTTGCGTTCCAGACCTGGCGACCAGTCAATAGCTCCCAGACCCTGACGTAGCCGTCGTCACCTCCACTGGCAACAAAGATACCGTTAGGATCAACCGAAACACAACGAACACGTCCTTCTTGTCCGCGGTATATTGCTGCGCATGTAGTCGGGAAAGGCTTGAGCTCTTCAGGGTTCGGCAGCTTGGGTAGCAGTGATTCAGGGTCGATGTTGAGTCGGTTTCTCCGGATACGGGGAGCCAAGTAGAGATCCAAGCTTCGCTCAAACCGTTCTTTGACGAATGTCTCGTAACCGGGAACCTTGCGCAGGGCATCGTAGTTCTTGGGCAGGAAGTCTGTCTCCCGCTCCTCATCGTCTTGCTCCAGCCACTTCTGCTCCTCAATCTTATCCGGTAGGTACTCGGGCGGTGGGTGGTAACTCGCTTCGTAGCCAGGCGGAGGCAGCTTGGGCGCGGGAATGTGCATTGTGTTGTCAGGGCGGGGCTTCTCGTCGGCCCATACGTCAAAGGTGAAAACGTCTTGCTCTTCCTCCTGCTCCTCCGGTGCCCTGTATGGCTTGATGCGGCCTTCCCTAATCGCCTTAACAATCTTCATGACGCGCTTTGCTTCGTGCTTGGAGGGGATGAATCGTCGCTTGGGCTCTGGCGCAGCGCTCAGTGGCATAATCTCCGTGTTGACGCCAGAGAAATAGGCGACCATCTCTGGGTATGGGTCATAACCATCTTCCACGATCTCGTTCCTTGTAAGCCTCTTGAGCACATCCAGCTCCTCGGGCGACAGGTTCAGCGGCTTTCCTGTCTGGGGATCCGTCAAGCCTGTCCAGCCCTTTGGTATGTCGATGCTGTCCAACAGCGCATCCAGCGCCTCTCCCTTTGCCGGGCGCATGATCTTCTTGCCGTTGATATCGTAGCCAATATGCGGGTATTCATCGTAGTACTTGAGGTCGATGTTGCCGATGGTGTTGGTAGCTTCGGCGTCAGAATCGTCGGATTCGTAGACTGGGTCGATCTCTTTGTAGATGTAACGAGTGTTGCCGTGCGCATCGGTAGTGACAGTGTAGTTGGGCTTCAGGTCTTCATCGTCTTCTAGTTCCCCATTTGCGCCACCCACGTCCAGATCCATCTCGTGTGTAGGTACTCCATTCTTCTTGCGCAGTGGAACATCCGAGGTATTCAGGTTGCGCATTTCCTCACGAATCTGCTCTGCATCGCTATCTTCCTCCTCCTCTTCATCTTCGTCGGAAAGACCCTCAATCACACTGCTAGCATCGGTATCGGCGCCTTCATCTTGGCTGTCGTCCGAGTCGTCCTCGGAATGCGACAGGATACCCTCGAGCAATCCGTCGGCCAATTCACCTTCCGAGTCACTGGGCTCAGGCGCCGGGCGCGTCACTACCTTTCTCTTGCGCGGGTTGACTGACATTTTGGGCGTTTGATGTTTCCTCCTCACGTTCACCGCGGACTGTCGCAACTTCCCAAAAATTATCGCTAGCGTCCAAGATTTCGGTTTTAGCGCGTCGCACGTGCCAGGCTGCCATCAGCCAAGCATATCCTCGGAGACTCTCCAGCAACTTTATCGCAAACTCCGCAACTCCAACTCTCTGTTTACCCCACGCAATTGCAACCACCACCCGCATCTGCTACGCCAAGACGCCACCCCAGACTGATTGCAGCAGTAATTCCACCGACTCACCATGGCGACGCGCCACTCTGACTACGATCGTAGGCGCCATTCCCCGCGCCGCGACCGCGACCGCGGAGATCGTGGAGACCGCTATGGCGAAGGCCGCTTCAGAGACGACCGTGACCGCCGAGACCGCCGCGATGACCGTCGAGAGCCTGACCGTCGAGATCGCGACCGCGGCGACACGTACCGTCGACGATCGCGCTCCCCGCCTCGCCGCCGCGACCGATCCCGTGACCGAGGAGACCGTGCCGACCGTGGAGACAGCTACAGGCGCGACCGCGACGGTGATAGAGACAGGCGCCGCCGCTCTACTTCCCGCCGCCCTGGTTCCCGTTCATCTGCTACACCTGCACCAGGCTCAGACAGCTGGAGGCGCGATGACGGCAGACGCGACGACAGCAGGCGCGATCGGCTAGATCACTCCTCGCGCGACGACAGGAAGAAGGACCCCGAGACACAAGCCAAGGACAAGCTTGCAGACCGCGCTGCGAAGCTGGCTGAGTGGAAGAAGCTCAATGCCGAGCGCCTGCTCAAAGAGAAGACCGACACACCCGGCTCCGGTGCTTCGCCAGCTGCCACTGCACCTGCAACCCCGTCAGTCACTGCGACGCCCCCACCAGCTCCGGCGTCTGAGGCCAAGCTTGTTGATACCGCTAAGACCAAAGTCATTCCGCAGAAGAGTGCTACTGAGAAAGTCAAGCAGAAGCAGCCCGAAAAGTCGACCTTCAGACTGGATGCTTCCGCCGCAGCCCGTCCCCTGGACATGGCCAAGCCTGCAGGCAAGACTGTCACCAACGCTAGCAGTATGTCAATCCCAAACCCTCTTTTCCTGAACCACAAGCTTACACGTACAGACGTTCCCATTGTTAAGGGCAATGGTAACATTGGCTCGTTCGGTCTCAAGACTAAGACTGCTGCTGAGACCGAGGAAGAGAATTCCAGAAAGGCATTGCTCGACGAGGAAGGCCCGACCCGCAAGCGCAAGCTACAGGCTCTCCCCGAATTCGACGCCAACGAGGCACCTCTGCTCGAAGCCGACGGCGACAACGCGGACTCTCCAATGAGCGACATCGGCAGTGATGACGAGAACAACGCGGAGCTTCAGGCTCGCCTTGAGAAGCGTCGCGCTGAGATCGCCAACGAGAACCAAGAGGACACTGCCATGGAAGAGGCAACTGCTGTCGAAGCCCCTGCCGACGACAAGATGGAAGTTGACGAAAATGCAGGCGCCGAAGAAGATGACGTCGATCCTCTCGATGCCTTCATGGCCGATCTCACGGAGCCACAACCAAGCCGCGGAGCTCCTTCGGGTCAGACTATGTTTGCTGACGAGCTTGAGACTGTCGAGACTTCCGTTGAACATGAGGACCTTAACGAACTTCGCGCTGCCAAGAAAAAGAAGAAGAAGGAGGTGCCTACCGTCAACCACGATAAAGTTGAGTACGAACCGTTTAGGAAAGACTTCTACACTGAGCCCTCCGAAGTTGCACAGATGACACCTGAGGAGGTCGCAGATCTTCGCCACGAGCTCGACGGCATCAAAGTCAAGCCTGACGACGTTCCACGTCCTGTCACCAAATGGGCGCAGATGGGCCTGCTGCAAGCTACTATGGACGTCTTCACCAAGATCGGCTACGAGAGGCCTACAGGTATCCAGTCTCAAGGTGTACCCGCAATTCTCTCTGGCCGAGATCTCATCGGAGTCGCCAAGACCGGTTCTGGAAAGACACTTGCATTCGGTATCCCTATGATTCGCCATGTCCTTGATCAACGCCCACTGAAACCAACTGATGGGCCTATCGGACTGATTCTCGCCCCAACCCGAGAGCTAGCGTTGCAGATTGTCAACGAGCTCAAGCCATTCCTTGCAGCATCGGGTGTTACCATCAAGTGTGCCTATGGTGGTCAGCCCATCTCTGAACAAATTGCTATGATCAAGCGTGGTGGCATCCACATCCTATGTGCAACTCCAGGCAGAATGATTGATCTGACCAACGTCAACCAAGGACGAGTGCTTTCTTTCCGCCGCATCACTTACGTTGTCCTTGATGAAGCTGATCGCATGTTCGATATGGGCTTCGAGCCCCAAGTCATGAAGATTCTTGCGAATGTACGTCCTGATCGTCAGACTGTCCTCTTCTCAGCAACTATGCCCAAGAACATGCAATCTTTGGCTCGCAAAGCACTGCACAACCCAGCCGAGAT
Organism: Alternaria hordeiaustralica; assembly: GCF_023758085.1. Classification (NCBI taxonomy): domain Eukaryota; kingdom Fungi; phylum Ascomycota; class Dothideomycetes; order Pleosporales; family Pleosporaceae; genus Alternaria; species Alternaria hordeiaustralica. Next base: position 2,622 of record NW_026056833.1, on the reverse strand, counting down.
CACCATCGGTGGTAAGAGCAAGGTAGCTCCCGAGATCACTCAAATCATTTCTGTCGTACCGAACAGTTATGAGAAGAAGATCAACAAGACTCTACTGTATCTTGGTCAGTTGTTCTCTGAAGACGAGAATGCCCAGGTATTGATCTTCACTGAGCGGCAAGAGACAGCCGAAGATCTTCTGTCCAAGCTTTACAAGTCTAAGTATTTCTCTGTTAACACGATTCACGGAGCTAAAGATCAGACTGATCGTAACGAAGCGATCAACGACTTCAAGCAAGGTGTTCTTTCCATTCTCATCGCCACTTCTGTAGCCGCCCGTGGTCTTGATGTTCCCGGACTGGCCATGGTATTGAACTTTGATTCGCCAACCCATCTAGAAGATTACGTGCACCGCTGCGGACGTACCGGCCGTGCTGGCAACAAAGGTACCGCTGTTACGCTTATCGAGAACCCCGGTCAAGAGCGCTTCGCTCTTCACATCGTCAAGGCACTCAAGGAGAGCGGTACAGAAGTGCCTCCAGAGCTTCAGGAGATGGCTAACACATTTCATGAGAAGGCCAAGGCAGGTACCGAGAAGTACTATGGCGGTTTCGGTGGCAAGGGTCTCGACAAGCTCGATGCAGCACGCGCACTTGAGAAGAAGCGCGAGAAGCGTCAACTTAAGCTGGAAGGTGTTGACGAGAGTGAAGACGAAGAAGAGATTGCACCACTCATCAAGAAGCCCGAGGTCGCTGGCCCAGCTGGTGTTGTTAACGCTTCTGGTCCTGCTGCAGCTGCCGAGGAAGATCAACCACACTGGATGAAGCTACTGAACAGCAAGATCGTGGTCAGCAAGACTGAGCGTCCCGACGCTGCCGCTTCTGGCAAGCCGATGACCGCCCGCGAGCGAGCCATGGCCGCTGCCTCCAAGGTCGATGGAAGGCTGAGCAAGAAGGGTATGATCCACGCGGGTCAGCCCATCGACAACAAGGGCCCCGATGCTGGTCTCTACCACTCTACCATCGAGATCAACGACTTTCCTCAGAAGGCTCGATGGGCCGTCACCAACCGCACCAACGTCGCCAAGATTCTGGAGCAGACTGGTGTTTCCATCACGACCAAGGGCAACTACTACCCAGCTCCTAAGCAGCCTGGTGAGAATGATCTACCCAAGTTGTACATTCTCGTCGAGGGTGACACCGAGAACATTGTCACTCAGGCTATGATGGAGCTCACTCGTCTTCTGCGCGAGGGAACCATTGCAGCTGAAGATGCCTCTGCGACTCGTGGTCCTACCGGCCGTTACAGTGTGGTTTGAGAAGTTTTACTTCCGTAAGGTATGCTCGACACTTTTTTCTCTCTTTCCAGCGTTTCTTTCTGTTCTTTCAGCGTTGCTTTCTTTTCCATGGCGTCAGTCTACTGCATTGGGAGGAATGGTCAAATGGATGGATGGGAAGGGCATGGGACGGAGTTGAAGGTTTCGACAAAACACGGTCGTGCTACGATACATGCCTCCGGGCTGTACCAAAACGTAAGTTCTCACCTCATTGCTCCATTCAGAGTCTACGTTGATTTACACAACCCGTCACAGGTCTTCACTCTGCTACTGAGCCTCCATCGGCAGCGATATCATTGTACATTACGGGCTCGGCCACACGGTTCGCCGACATGCGATATGCGGGAAGGGGAGTGGAGGCTTGACTCTGGTAGTTCTAGTAAAACATGTCTGGTACGAAGGAGTGGGGTCTTGACTCTGGTGCTTTTCCGTGCAGCCTGACATGGTACGAGAGTGTAGCTTAAGATAACCTTCCAAATAAGAGGCACTTCTGGCTACCACATGAACTTCTTCGCGTGTTCCTAACCAACCATATCTCGCACTGTTTACTCCAACTTCTCTGGCGGCCCTGACTCCCGATCTCCGGAGACGTGAAACTGCATCGCGACCTCATAGCGGGCCTCTTCGCCGATCCTGTATACTCCATCAATAAATCTCTCCTCAACATCACCCTTTGCGCGATGATCAATACAAGCAGACGCGAACCGACATTTATTCATTCATTCCTCAGACCCAAATCCGTGGTACGACTACGCCGTATTGCCCTGAACACTGATGACGCAGCTCTACAGGACCCACGCCGCACCGCACTGACGCCATATCGCCTCCAAAGCTGCAGCTGCAGCTGCATCATCTGAAAAAACCCTCCTCGGGGGTATATCCATCGGAATATGTATGTGTAGGTGTAATGGCGCCATAGCTGCATGTCGCATATTGCATGCTGCATCTCCCACTCCCACTCCCACTCCCATCCTCCCCTCCATCCTCCATCCACCTCACCTCGCGCCGCAACACTGCATATCTCCTTCGCGTGCATCTCCGCCTATTTTAGGCCGCGTCCAGGACCACCTGCAGGGTCGATACATGTCTTAACCTCGCGAAAAGCGAACCTGGACTATTCTGTTGATGATGCAGATGCAGGTGTAAGGCGCGTACGTGCGTGCGTTGCTCGCAGAAAAGACGCACAGCACAGCCCTGCCGCCCCCCAACGCCACTCGCTCCAGCTGGATCTGGATATCCCTTCGTCTCGGATGCGGCTCGGCGAACCCAGGTTCAGGGCGGGTTTTACAGAATGGGGGGGGGGGGGG